>NC_026007.2:49983054-50000336 GCF_000442705.2 Elaeis guineensis | reverse complement strand
TTGAGTCTACGGTGTGAGACACCGAGTGAGAGTATAGATATTCATTGAGAATGAGAGTACTGAGCATGACCACCTCGAGCAGTCATAAGGAAGTCTACTTTCTCGTCGGATGACTAGCTTGATGCTGCAGCTGTGTGTCTAGTTCTTTTACCTGAGGTGCATCGATAGTTCACCTTGAGTCTATTATAGATTGACTACACCATAACTCGATCTCTAGCCATTCAAAATCCTGAGGTGTATGTTGGCTATAGCATATTCATTGTAGGAATCAAATCGCACCAAGATGGGATCTACAACCTCGGTAGATGAGAGGAGTAGTCCTATGATGATCGAAAGATCGAGTTCTTAAGCCTATGGCCATGGCAGAGTGAAATAATGGAAAAGAATTTTTCATTGAGATTTCACATCGAACTCGGATCGATCGATTGATTCATATGACTGATGTTGGGTTTGATGAGTTCACCTTAATCCTAATTCAGTCGGGACTCATGATAGAGGAACTCAATCACACAGATAGCTGCATCGAGAAGTTCGTCTTCATTCTGCTGGGTTGCCACCATATACTGTTAGGTGTCACTGATGGATTTTGGGAGCAATTAGAATGATCTTGATGATCGATCATTCTAATTGTCTGAATCAGAAGAGTCCTGATCCATCGAAAAGAGTTTCGATGATGTCGATGATGAGATCACGATATATCTCATTACCATACAAAACTGAACCTAATTGGATCACACAAATAAGAGATAGGATCTGGATGTCATCAATTGAGCTAGCCCAGTTCGATTGATTTGGATTAGATCCAATTAGGTTCAAGAAAATCGTGCTAGCACACAATTAAGCCTAACTTTCTCCTCGTATAATCTTTTTCTATCTCGACTGAGCCAAATGTGATTTAACTCACCCAGAGAATCTTGAGAAGGTTTCTCTCAGTCTGACTGGAGCCAGTCCAGCTCAAAAAAATCTTGTCTTAATTCATGAGATGAATTTAAGACAAGCACCTACTAATTCCTGACACCTGCTATTTTCATTTTAGGACATCGGTCAAATGTTGACCCATGGATCTTGAACTAAAGGCTACTTGGTAAGAGGTCATTGGAGAGTTTTAGTGGAGTGTCCACCTACTAAATTAAGCCTCAAAGTGGGTGCCATATTCAGATTGGGCGTGTGCCCCAATTGGATAAGGATAGAGTCCCATGAGATGAGGACTCTGATGCCTTGATCGACTCAAACTGTTGGGCGCCAATCTCACTGTGTTTATCTAGTGTTGGCACCAATAATTGGAGAGATTATGGGGATTCTTATCTGATATGATCAGATGACATCACTCCACCAATCAAAATTTTTTCAAAATTAATTGAAATTTTTTGATTGATCGAATGATGTGGCACTGCATGGTGCAGCAGGGTCTATTTAAACCCTATCTGTGCCTAGGGTTAGTAGAATCTACTCAATACCCAGAAAAAGCCTGAAACCTCTCCACCTCTCCATGCCCCTCTGGCCCTCTCTCTCCCCTCTTCATGCCCAAGATGTTGGGCATCCATTTTGTGCTTATCCAAGGCGTGGTGACTCCCTGATCAGGAGGCTGCGAAGATTTATCGAGAAGCTGCTGCTCCAGCTTCAGAAGATCTTTTGAAGATCTTTCAGATCAGATCCAGATCTGATTTTTGGAGTGAAGATTCATGAGGAGAAGATAATCTAGATCCTACTCAAGTAGATATCGATAGAGGTCAGGCGACTGCGTGGCTAGATCAGAATCTCGGATATTGCTACGATCATCTATAGGGTAATCAAGTTACCCCAGAGGTATTTCTCTATTTCTCAAGTTTTAGATTTAATTTTAGTTTTAATATTAGAAAATAAGAATTAGATATAATAGGTCTTAGATCTAAAATATTATAGGATAATTTTTTTTGTAAAATATTCTGCCCCAGATCTCATTAGATCTGGAAGATCCTATAAGGAAAAAGCCAGTTTTTCCTTCAACTGGTATCGAAGCCAGGTTGATGGCTCTATTTCAGATCTAATTTAGATCTAGTTTTTATTTTTATTTATTTGATATTAATATATTTTAGATATCACATCAGATATGATAGGATCTAAAATAAAAAAAAAATTAAAATTAAATCTAAGTAGATCTAACATGTATGAGATGCATGACTAGACTAGGAGTAGTTTAATCTATGAATAGTCTTATAATTTTATATTTTAATATGATTAAAATATAAATCTAATTTATTTTTTAATTTTTTTAATATTATAAATATTATATTCAAATAAAAAAATATAAAATAAAATTTTAATTAATTCATAAGTTTGATCTGTTGCATGTCTAGACTAGTTGTAGAATTATTCTAATAACTATCTAGAATAGATTTCATATTGAATAGTTCAATTTAAATCTTATTTTTCAGATGTTATATATGATGTATCAGATCTGAAAGCATGCTAATTAGATCAGATTTTAATACATAAGATGTATGCAAAGTATGTATAAGTTAGATCTGAAATTATATATGTGATATGTAACTTAGATCTAACTAGTTTTGTAGTTAAATTAATATTTCTGATTAAGGTGTTCCTCATGGCCATCCGGTCATAAAAACAAAGTAGGGTTTAAGATACTCTCCTTCCATTCAATAGAGTATTCTTATGGTGTGTAGGGGTGCTGCGCATTCATCTTTAATCAGAAATCAAATTTACTTTTCTACAAAACTCTAGATCCTGAAACCCTAGGATTTATTTTATATATTTTGTTTATGAACCCAAGACTTAATTAATGAATTAAGCTTATGAAATCAAATTAGGTCTAAAATTGAGAATTTCAGATCTAAGTCATTTCTATGAAATTGGATTCAGGCTTGGGTAGCTCAATTAGGTCTAGCGGTTGATCAAACTGAATCAAAAGTTGGTTAGGTGGGATCATGAAAGCTAATAATTGACCAGCCTAATAGGATTAAGTCGAGGTCAAGATCGAATCACATTCAGATGTGACTCGATCAAGTTAAGACCTAATTTAGCTCAATGGTTAGAGCCTGGATTGTAGGCTAACCCAATTGGTTTTGGTTCAATAATTTGATGTCTAAGGTAAGTTGAGCAGATACGATCGACTGATTTTTAATTGGAAGCTACTCGACTCGAATGCATTTTTGTCGAGTTAATGGCATATCCCATCCACCAGTCTCACTTATCTGGCCATATGTGTCAACTCAGTTCTGATTTGAGGTGACTAACAATTCGAGCTAACCCATGCCATTAGGTTAGTCATAATTGTTATGACTATGTCAAGTTAAGTTTAATGAGACCTAAATCAAATCTCCTTAAGAAAACATTAAGTCTAAGGTCTTCCACCATTGTGGATGTGCGGGCCCTTCCCAGGGTTGATTGTTCTCGGCTGGTTACAGTGGCTCACTTGTACTGGAAAGACACAACCATGTCTATTAGACATTGGATGCTACGGATTAGAGGATGGGTTGTGCTCAATATTTCAGATACGGTGAGGAACCCAATCAGGAATCTAGTTCGTACAAATGGTGGGTCTGACTTAATTAAGGATTGGAGCAATATTCCGGACACGGTGAGCTTCATGAATTAGAGATCAAATTTTGGATGCACCATGATTAGAGAATCATTGGACAAGAGTTGTCCACTCATCAGTTGATCCATCATCAATAATTGTTAGGTGAGGTGGTGAGCCAGTCGGTGAGACCGCATCACCCACTAAAAATCACTAATCACGAAGATTTTCACATCTCTATCTAGGGAGTGTAGGGATCTGAGAAAATAGTGGGAGCTTAATTTGTTTAAAAATAAAACTCCTAAACAAATTAGTTAAGTCTGATTACAAAATCTAACTAAAAACTTTTGACTCTCTACAGGAAACATGTCTGCGTCCAACCCCCTGACCTAAATACTAGATACTCACAGATTAACTGGACCCAATTTCAAGGACTGGTTGAGAAACTATAGAATTATTTTGTGTTTCAAGAAACTAACTTATATCTTGGACTAGGACCCACCTGCCATGCCAGCACGTCCGACTGCTGAACAGAGAACATCTCTGAAAAAGAAGATGGATGAAGATAACAAAGCCAGGTACTACATGTTGGGTGCCATGTCTGATGACTTGCAGTGCCAGCATGAGAACATTATGAGTACCCACCAAATGTTGGCTCACCTACAAGAGTTGTTTGATGAACAAAGTCGTGCAGCCAAGTATCAAGTCTGCCAAAGACTTTTTAAGGCTAAAATGCATGATGGACAGTCAGTCCAAGATCATTGTTTGACAATGATCAAGGATCTTGAGGAGCTTGAGAAGCTCGGTATCATCTTAGATAAGGATTTTCAGATTGATGTGATCCTTCAGTCCTTGTCCGATGCATATGGTCAGTTCATCATGAACTTTCATATGCATAAGATGCAGTGTACCTTGGCTGAGTTAATGAACATATTGGTTACAGCTGAGCTTTCTTTGAAGAGTTTAAAAGGCTCAGTCCTTACTGTGGAGTGGACTTCTTTCAAGAGAAAGTCTTTTGGAAAGAAGAAGAAGTCTACGAAGAAGCAAAAGGTGGATGGAAAGAAGAAGAAGACGGAACCGAAGAATAAGGCTGCTGAAAGGGAAAATATTTTCACTGCAATTCAGACGGCCATTAGAAGTGAAACTGTCCTCAGTACCTGATCACCTTGAAGAACAAGAAGGATGGTCCTTCTAGAGGTATACTCGTTATAGAATATAATCTTACAGTTTCCTTTGCATCCAGTTGGATACTTGACTCTGGTTCTAGTGCTCATTTGTGCACTTCTATGCAGGATCTTGAAGAGAGCAGGAAGCTGAGGGATGGGGATATGATCCTACGCATCGAAAATAGAGCAAGAGTTGCTGCTGTGGTCGTGAGAACCTATCCTCTGTGATTGCCGTTAGGATTAGATTTAGTTCTTAGAGATTGTTATTATGTGCCTGCAGCAAGCAAAAATTTGATTTCTGTTTCATTTTTAGCACAAGAAGGCTATGTGATTAGCATTCATAAGGACCATTGTAACATATTTTATGAAAATAATAAAGTTACAAATGATTTTCTTATTAATGGTCTCTATCAGCTACATATTGATGTATCTGTATTCAATATCGAGCAAAATATGAATGCCATAGGGATTAAAAGGCCTAGAGATAGTCTAAATGATAGGTATCTATAGCACCTAAGGCTAGGTCATATAGCGGAAGACAGGGTTAAGAAATTGATGAAATCCAGGCTATTGAGTCCGTTGACTTCTGAGTCATATCCAGTTTGTGAATCATGTCTTCAAGAAAAAATGACCAAGCTCCCTTTTACAGGTCATGGGGAAAGGGCCATAGACCTACTTGCCTTAGTACATACGGATGTGTGTGGCCCATTTGATGTGCCGGCTAGAGGCAACTATGTCTACTTCATTACCTTTACCGCTGATATGTCTAGGTACGAGTATGTGTTTCTAATGAAACACAAGTCTTAAGTCTTTGAAAAGTTCAAAGAATTCAGACATGAGGTAGAAAAACAAACAGAAAAGTCCATTAAGGTTCTTCGATCAGATCGAGGAGGTGAATATCTTAGTCGAAAGTTCCTAGATTATCTCAAGAACAATGGCATAGTCCCTCAATGGACTCCATCTGGAATGCCACAACTCAATGGAGTTTCAGAATGGAGAAATCGGACCCTATTAGATATGGTCCATTCCATGATGAGCTTCATGGACCTCTCTAAGTTTCTTTGGAGACATTGTCTCATGACAGCAATATATGTATTCAATAGGGTTTTCTCTAAAACCGTTCCTACCACTCTGTATGAGATATGGCATGGTAAGAAGCCAAGTCTGAGTCATCTCAGAATTTGTGATTGTCCGGCTCATGTCAAGAGATAGCAGACGGACAAGTTAGAGTTCAGGTCTTTTAGAGCTCGGTTCATAGAATATCCTAAAGAGTCATTGGGATACTATTTCTATATTCTGAAAGATCACAATGTGATTGTGAATCGACATGCTATTTTTTTTAAAAAATAGTTTATTCAAGATGGTGGCATCGAAAAAATAATTAAGCTCAAGGAGAATGTCCCCAAGAGCAACGAGCTAAAGAATCTAAGGAATCCAATCAATTAGAACCAGTCCTAATACAACCTCTTCCACCTTGTAGATCGACTAGGATTTTCCATCCTCTTGAAAGGTACTTAGGTACTATACAAGAAGATGTAGAAAAAATATTCCTTATGGGAAATGGGGCTCATGGTGATGAGCCCAAGACCTATGACGAGGTGATATCAGATATCGACTTCAAGAAATGGTTAGAGGCAATGAGATCAGAAATTGACTCGATGCACTCAAACCAAGTTTGGACCTTGGTAGATCCACCTGAAGGTATTGTACCTATTAGGTGTAAATGAATCTTCAAGAGAAAGATAGGTGCAGATGGAAATATGGAGACATTCAAGGCTAGGCTCGTAGTGAAAGGTTATAGTCAGCGTGAAGGCATTGACTATCAGGATACCTTCTCGTCCGTAGCCATGCTAAAATTCATCCGTACATTGCTTACTGTTGCAGCCTATTTCGATTATGAAATATGGCAGATGGATGTGAAAATGACGTTCTTAAATGGATATCTTGAGGAAGATATCTATATGGAACAGTCGCTTGGTTTCACATCCAGTGATGATGATCACAAGATCTGTAAGCTGCAAAGGTCTATTTATAGACTTAAGCAAGCATCTCGGAGTTGGAATACTCATTTCAATGATGTGATCAAAATATTTGGTTTCATCAAGAATGAGGAGGAACCATGTGTGTTCAAGAAGGTCAGTGGGAGCACAGTTATTTTCCTCGTACTGTACGTAAATGACATCCTCCTAATTGAGAATGATATTTTCATGTTGACCTCAATCAAAATATGATTATCTAAGGAGTTCTCTATGAAAGATCTAGGAGAAGCATCCTTTATACTGGGTATTAAGGTCTATAGAGATAGACCAAATAGGATGCTGGGACTTTCACAGAAGATGTATATAGAGGAGGTGCTAAAAAGATTTAGCATGAAAAATTTCAAAAGAGGTTTAGTACCTTTTAGACATGGTATTCATCTCTTCAAGAAGATGTGCCCTAGCACACCTGAGGAGATTGAATGCATGATCAAGATCCCTTATGCTTCGGTAATGGGGAGCCTCATGTATCCTATGCTATGTACACGACCTGATATAGCCCATGCTGTGAGTGTCACAAGCAGGTATCAGTCGAATCCAGGCGAAGAGCACTGGACTTCTGTAAAATGTATCCTTAAGTACTTGAGAAGGATTAAGGATATATTTCTAGTCTTTGAGAATGGAGAACTCCAAGTTTAGGGATTTACAGACTCAGATTTTATGTCTGATATAGATGATCGAAAGTCGACATCTGGGAGTCTGTTCATTTGCAATGGTGGTGCAGTTAGCTAGAAGAGTTCCAAGTAGCGGTGATTGCTGATTCCACCATGGAGGCAGAGTATATTGCTACATCAGAAGCTGCGAAGAAGGCATTCTGGTACAAGAAATTTGCCGCAGAGCTCGGAGTGATGTCATCGGATGCTGTCCCTCTTTACTGCGATAATAATGGTGCTATAGCTCTGGCTAAGGAGCCAAGATCTCACCATAAGTCCAAGCATATTGAGCGGCGATTCCATCTGATCCGTGATTATCTCGAAAAAGGTTATGTCGAGATTAAGTGAGTCGACTCCACAGACAATGTGGCAGATCCGCTGATAAAGCCATTAGGCCAGCAGAAGATCCAAGCCCACTTTGAGAAGATGGGACTTAGATATGTAGCCAATTGGCATTAGGTCAAGTGGGAGTTTGTTAGATGTGTGCCCTAGATGCCAGATTGGCTGACACATTCCTGTACAAATCTAAGAGTAAATTTGTAATTTTGACTATAAATGAATAAAAGGGTTATTCTACTATCACATTGTGTACATTATGTCTGTGATACATCCTTTGAGTTAGTAAGAATGTTAATTCATATTTTCAAGAGTTGAAAATTTAAGGCATGAATTTACATAACTAACTCATAAACAGCTCCTGACCATAGGATCATCACGAGGATGGTGATCGATCCGGAAGATTGGTGTACGATCACTTTCTTAGGATAGATATGTCTTAAGTCTACAGTGCAGAGACACCAAAGTGAGAGTACAAGTATTCATTGAGAATGAGAGTACTGAGCGTGACCACCTCGAGCAGTCATAAGAAAGTCTACCTTCTCGTCGATGACTAGCTCGATGCTGCAGCTGTGTGTCTAGTTCTTTGACCTGAGGTGCATCGACAGTTTACCTTGAGTTTGTTATAGTTTGACTACACCATAACTCGATCTCCTAGCCATTCGAAATCCTGAGGTGTATGTTGGCTGTAGCATATTCATTGTAGGAACCAAATCGCACCAAGATGGGATCTATCAACCTCGGTAGATGAAAGGAGTAGTCCTATGATGATCGAAAGATCGAGTCCTTAAGCCCATGGCCATGGCAGAGTGAAATAATAGAAAAGAATTTCCATTGAAATTTCACATCGGACTCGAATCGATCGATTGATTCATATGACTGATGTTGGGTTTGACGAGTTCACCTTAATCCTAATTCAGTCGGGACTCATGATAGAGAAATTCAATCACACAAGTAGCTGCATCGAGAGGTTCATCTTTATTTTTGATGGATTGCCACCATATACTACTAGGTATCACTGATGGATTTTGGAAGCAATTAGAATGATCTTGATGATCGATCATTCTAATTGTCTGAATCAGAAGAGTTCTAGTCCATCGAAAGGAGTTTTGATGATGTCGATGATGAGATCACGACATGTCTCATTACCATACGAAAATGAACCTAACTAGGTCACACAAACAAGAGTTAGGGTCTGGATGTCATCAATTGAGCTAGCCCAGTTCGATTGATTTGGATTAGATCCAATTAGGTTCAAAAAAATCATGCTAGCACACGATTGAGCCTAACTTTCTCCTCGTATAATCTTTTTCTATCTCGATTGAGCCAAATGTGATTTGACTCATTCAGAGAACCTTGAAAAGATTTCTCTCAGTCTGACTGGAGCCAGTCCAGCTCAAAAAAATCTTATCTTAATTCATGAGATGAATTTAAGAAAGCACCTGCTAATTCCTGACACCTGTCATTTTCGTTTTAGGATATCAGTCAAACGTTGACCCATAGATCTTGAACTGAAGGCCACTTGGCAAGAGATCATTGGAGAGTTTTAGTGGAGTATCCACCTACTAAATTAGGCCTCAAAGTGGGTGCCATATTCAGATTGGGCATGCGCCCCCATTGGATAAGGATAGAGTCCCATGAGATGAGGACTCTGATGCCTTGATCGACTCAAACTGTTGGACGCCAATCTCCCTGTGTTTATCCAGTGTTGGTGCCAACAGTAGGAGAGATTATGGGGATTCTTATCTGATATGATCAGATGATATCACTCCATCAATCAAATTTTTTTCAAAATTAATTGAAATTTTTTGATTCGTCGAATGATGTGGCACTGCATGGCGCAGCAGGGTCTATTTAAACCCTATCTGTGCCTAGGGTTAGTAGAATTTGCTCAATACCCAGCAAAAGCCTGAAACCCCTCCACCTCTCCATGCCCCCTCTAGCCCTCTCTCTCCCCTCTTCATGCCCAAGAAGTTGGGCATCCATCTGGTGCTTATCCAAGGTGTGGTGACTCCCTGATCAGGAGGCTGTGGAGATTTATCGAGAAGCTGCTGCTCCAGCTTCAGAAGATCTTTTGAAGATCTTTCAGATCAGATCCAGATCTAATTTTTGGAGTAAAGATTCATGAAGAGAAGATGATCCAAATTTTACTTGAGTGAATACTGGTAGAGGCCAGGCGACTACGTGGCTAGATCAGAATCCCGGGCATTGCTGCGATCATCTATAGGGTAATCAAGTTACCCTGGAGGTATTTCTCTATTCCTCAAGTTTTAGATTTAATTTTATATTTAATATCAGAAAATAAAAATTAGATCTAATAAGTCTTAGATCTAAAATATCATAGGATAAATTTTTTTGAAATATTCTACTCCAGATCTCATTAGATCTGGAAGATCCTACAAGGAAAAAGTCAGTTTTTCCTTCATCTGGATCCACTACTAGCTAGATTTGAAATCCAATGGATCACACACAATAAAAATTTGATCTTGATCTAATAAATTTAAATTTATTATAAATTTAGTTGGTTAATTAAATTGCTAGCACATGAATTAACCCAAGTTCTCAATTGAGTTCAGTACAAATGTGTTTGTGCTAACGTTTTGCTTGTTGCCTTGACCTAATGTTATTGGATTTGAACAATCTAATTTTTAGTTGGTTTATCTGATTTATATGGAAGAGTTTCATGTGAAACCACTACCTCCATACCATTAACCATGCACAAAAATAATGAGGCATTATTTATTTTTAGGCATTATGAAGAGGAGGCCTTCTTCTTTACTCCTCTTAATTTCCTTACAAGGTTCCACGCATTTTCCATTATTTCCTCATGACATGAGATGGTGCCTGGGATATGGGGCATGGAACAGGAGGAGGAATCCTTCTCTAAAAAGGAACTTGAATGCCACTTAATAATTGGGATGCCACATATTTTGGTATTTATGGAAGAGTCTTAAATATTAAGAACTCTTGATTTCTTCCTTTCATTGCACACATTTTTAATTCATCATTTCATCAGATGACCCTTGGAATTATCGATGCAGAAGAGAAGGAACAGTCCTTCTCTTGCAAGAAAACCACATGCCAAAAATAACTTGGATGCCTCCCTTTGTGCGTTGAATTTTTGGAAGAGTCCTTAATGGAATGGACTCTTGGTTTCATGCCTTTTTCCTTATTCCACATGCCAAGAGTTGGTGTATTAATTTTTTCCAGATAAAGGAAGAGTCCTTCTGCTGGTTAACCTCTTTAGTTTCCATGCCAAACTCTTTGGATTACATGAAAAAATTAATTGGAGCATGTAATAGTTAAGGGATGCAAAGAGTTGGCATCCCATGGAGTCGCCCCATCTTTCCTATTTAAAGGGGGTGCTACACCTTGTTTCTACGTGCCAATTTTGATTGGGTGTGGGTGGCATGGAAATGAGAGAAAAATAATAGAAAAATTTGAGAAAAAGATAAGAAAAAAAAGAGAGAAAAAATAGAAAGGAAGGAAGAGAGAAAAAAGAAAGCATGAGATGCTTGTCCTAAAATCAGTTTGTTCAAGTGTTGAACATCTGATTTAATTTTTGTGTGATGAGATCTTTTGAAAAAGGATTTCTAAAGAGATCTTAGTGGAGGTCATGAAGGCATACAAGTTATGGTGCAACCAGTTCTTGTGAAGGACATTCGGGAGCACACTTGCGAAGAAGGCTCCAGCACCATGACGAGTTGGGAAGGGCCCTGATCAATCCCGTATGGTCACCATTGGAGGGCTTCTTCTTTGGAGTCTCATGGAGGTCTCAAAATTACTAAATAGTGGTCTTCTCATTGGTATATGACTTTTGGTTTTCTCTTGACATGCATATTTTTGTGGTTTGATTGAAATCATCAAGAGGTTCCTAGGGCATTTGTATTCTGGTAGACTAGTTTAAATGTTAAACTTTATTTTTAGTTATTGAATGCATGTTAAAAATTTTTGAAAATTATATTTTGCTGCATCATCGAAACTCAATAGCGATACAGAGCCATCCTTGATTAATTTAATCAAATTTTATATTATTTTTGTGATATGGATTAGATTCAGTTCGAATTATGTCAAAATCAGATTTTCTGATTGATATTTTCTCGATGTTCTTGATACATTTTTATTTTGTGATAAATATTATCAATCCATGATCGAATTTTAGATATGAAATTTTATCGTTTTTAGATTTGTGTGATAAGTTTTTAATTAGATCTCATGATCTAATTTTTGATAGAATTGAAATCTAGTGCATGTGATGTGCAGACCCTTGGAATGCTACATATGGATGTAGATTGCCAAGTCTTATGGTTCTTGCATTTGATGTATTTACCTAAGATCCAAAGACCTACCACCATGTTATCGGGCACTCTCTATTGTGGGTCGACCATCTTGGTTGATGTCCGAGGAATGTGTGGTGTCGGATAAAATTTGGTCATGGAAGGAAGCATCAGACATGGATTAGAATTTTTATCGATGGATTGATTTAACTATAATTTATTGATCTAAAGTATTTAGATTTAATGATTATAGATTAAATCAAATTCATGATTTTAATTTGATTAGAATCTATGTTTAAAATTAGGTTGATCAAATTATCATTAGGGTTTGAATCATAGTTGACTGAATCTATGCTAACCTAATTAGATTATAATTAATTTTAAAATTGGTCAACCTAACCCAAATGGATGATAAATGATTGACTTAAAGTTGAATTTTGGGTCAAGTATTGAACCTGAATCGAAAATCCTAGATGGATCCTATGCCCATAAATTTGAACATCTTAATTGACATGTGTTTGAATGATATCGCAATTAAAATAACATGAGTTGTTTGTTATTATATTCTATAATTGTTATAAAATGTATGTTGAATTGTTATAAATTATGGAACATCCATGTGATGGATGTATATATGAATGCTTCTTTATCGACTGATTATATAAATACATCTGTAAGAGTTTTAATAGGGGCTGGGTGCCCCTGATGCATTGTATTATCAGCTGAACTTTTCTTTTGTTTGTTTCTAACTATTGATCAAAATTTTTACATATCGATATAAAATAATAGAAAAAAAATTATTTAAGAATAGATAAAAATTATTTCATTCTATTTTCAAATAAAGATCAAGCATTCATGGTAGACTTCATGGTGATGAAGATTAGACTACCAGATTTTTAAAGAGTAGAGGCGTATTAAGATCGACCATGAGATGGTTCAATCTATGATGCACCTAAGGTTAGACCTATTGATCATCCTATGGCTCGGATGATTTTTTTAAAAGTCCATAACCTTTTGTCTTCCTTTATATGCTCTTACATACTGGTAGTTATAATTATAGTTAATTTTAGATTACATATGATGCATCTCTAAATATTTAGGATGTGTACGAGATTTAAGTTTCTTATTCGAATTATATTAAGTCATAATGGCAAAGTGTTGAGAACACTACCTATGCCTTCCTTACTGCTAAGTTAGTATTATCTCAAGAACCATAGTAGGCTTGTTGTGCCATCTACAAGGCTTGTTGTGATGACTGTTTTGATACTGTCTTGGTGTATAATAAAGCTAATGGTACTTAGCTCATACTAGGTCAATAGAGTATATCAAAAACTATAGTGAGTTTGTTGTGCTATCCACAAGACTTGCTATAATGATTGGTATGATGTTGACTTAGTGATGTTTATGGCATATTCTGGTAGTGCTGCCTTGTTATCCTATCTACAAGGATAGTATTATTCAGGTATGACCATATAGGATTGAAGGATACAACTTAACTAAAATACTATAGTTTGTTGTGCTATCCACAAGGCTATAAGTATTTTAGAGACAAAAGTTATGTTGAGAGTTGCATGAGATACAATTAGTAAAGAGTTACTTACTCTTGAACTCATAGGAGCTTGTTGTACTGTCCACAAGGCTTTTTATGAGGAATTGGGATCTCAACCCTACTAAGAAACTTTGTGATAAGGTTCCTCAATTTCATACTTGAGAGCTATAAAATTTATTAAAATAGTGGGAGACACAATTAGATAAAATCTTCGTCTAACTTATGCATGTCATCATGAGTAGTCTTTTTATATTTTAATACACATATTTGCATCTTTACTATCACTGCATAGGATGTCTTTAAAATTGACCAAACTTAAAGGAATGGTTGAGGAATAGAAGGTGAAAAATATCTTCATTATAAGTATCTAATATCGTTACAACATTGATGAGTAATAAATTGTAAGAATTATCTTGCAAATGTGAAGCAATAGCAGGATACAAAAGTTACATCTGCTAATAATTTGTATGAGATACAAATTAATTATCATTGAGTATTTTCAGCTTTAAAATATTGGGTATGTGATACCTAATATAGGTTCTGTTGGGTGTAAAACCCCCCCCAGCCGAAGTTCAGGTCAGGAATGACCCCTCGGGGATTCTACCGGCGTCCAACCTACGGCAGCGGGAAGACTTCATCCAGACTCCTACGGGAGCCAGACTCTGCCCCTGACTCCAGCAGTAGGAAGACTTCGTCCGGACTCCTACGGGAGCCAGACTCCATCTCCAACTTCGACGGCAGAAAGACTTTGTCCGAGCTCCTATGGGAGCCGGACTTCATCCCCGACCCCAACGACTGGAAGGCTTCGCCCGGACTCCTACAGGAGCCGGGCTCCATCCTTGACCTCGACTGCTGGTAAACTTCGTCCGGGACTCCTAAGGGAGCCGGACTTCACCCCTGACTTTGATTGCAGGTAGACTTCGCCCGGACTCCTACGGGAGCCGGACTTCACTCACAACTCCAATTGCAGGAAGACTCAGCCCGGACTCCTACGGGAGCCGGATCTCATCTTCGACTCCAGCCGCAGGAAGACTCTGTCCGGACTTCATCCCCGATCTCAACTATTGGAAGGCTTCGCCCGAACTCCTACGGGAGCCAGGCTCCGTCCTCGACCCTGACTGCTGGTAAACTTCGTTCAGACTCCTAAGGGAGCCAGACTTCACCCCCAACTCCAATTGCAGGAAGACTCAGCCTGGCCTCCCATGGGAGCCGAACCTCATCCCCGACTTCAACTGAGGGAAGACTTCGTCTGGACTCCTACGAGAGCCGAACTCCGAGCTCCTCTCAGATGGGTAACTAGCCACCTCTCTCTGCCAGACACTCCAGTTGGACTTCGACCAATAGGCCTGGACCCTCTAGCAGGCCACAGCAATGGCCACGACTCCGCTCAACTTCCAGCGACGGATTCTGCATGGCTCCATCACTCCCTGGCAGACCACAATAATGGCCATGATCCTGCTCCACCTCCTGCGATGAATTCTGTGCGGCTCCACCACTCCCCACTACAGGCTCCATGCGGCAGGCTGCAGTAATGACCGCAGATCTGCTCCACCTCCTGCGACGGATGCTGCACGGCTCCACTACTCCCTGGTAAGTTGTGACAACAAACGCCGCTCTACTCCCCGCGACAGACTCCACGTGGCATATCCCGATGATAGCCATGATTCCACTCCACTACTCTTCGCAACAAACTCCTCCTGACCATGGGCAGCCCACTGCCAGACGGTTACAAACATCGCTATCAGTCTGTTGCTCCCTCTGCCTATAAAAGGGGGATCCCAGATACGTTATTCTTTAATCTCTATTTTCTATCCCAAAACTTTACTAAAATTTTCGTTTGAGCACTCCATTCTTGTTGAGGTAGAGAACTGACTTGAGCATCGGAGGGTCTTGCTGGAGCAACCCCACCTCCGGTTTAGACTTCTTTTGTAGGTTCCGACGGTGATCGCGACTCCCTCGACTCCAGCTTCTCCGACGTCGATGGATTTTTGCACCAACAGGATTGGTGCTAGAGGAAGGAGCTGGGTCTTCGCAGTACTCTTATTCTTAAAGGAGTGCTCAACGAGACCGCCTTCGATCATCTTTTCCGACGTCTTCTCCTCCTTCCCCCACTAGATCCTCGCCCGATGCCTTCTCGTCAAGCATCCACATGGTGACCCACGGCCTCCACGGCTAGTTCTCAGGCTCCGGCCCTGCCTCCAGTTTCCCAGGCCCAGCATCCTCCGGCAACGGCTGCCGGCATGGAGCGGTCGGACAATCGGCCTCCAACGGATTTCGCCAACACCATCTCGAAAGAATCCCAATGGAGAGCGACCGGCGTATTGGCCAGACTTCCCAAGCGGCAAAAGATCGAGGAATCCATAACTTTCACCAAAGAAGATGCTCAGGGAGTTCAATTTTCTCATAACGATGCGGTTGTAGTTTCCTTGAATATAGTTAATTACGACGTCCGCCGTATTCTTGTTGACAATGAAAGTTCGGCCGATATTTTGTTCTACGACACCTTCTCAAGAATGTCCATCCTTGACGGTCATTTGAGGCCGATTAGCTCCCCTCTAGTAGGGTTTACCGACGATGCTGTCCCAGTGGAGGGAGTGATAACTTTGACTATAGCTGCGGGTCGATATCCAAGACAATCCAGGGCTCTGGTGAATTTCTTGGTGGTGAAGATGCCGTCAGCCTACAACACGATCCTCGACCGACCTGGCCTCAAAGCTCTCCGAGCCATCGTGTCAACCTACCATTTGAAGTTGAAATTCCCTACCAATCAGGGGATCAGAGAGGTCAGAGGAGACCAAGCCCTGGCCAGACACTGCTACAACATAGCCTTGCAATGAAGCGACCAATCCGACCCCTGTCCAGTTGATGGGCTGGATGCCCACGATGACCTCACTGAGGAGAGGGGCAGCCCAATCGAAGATCTGGTTTCAATCCCTTTGAACGACGGGAATGCGGAGCATGTGGTGAAGATCGGCTCCAACCTAGGGGAAGAGGCTCGGATGCATCTCATCGATTTTCTATGAAAGAATGCGGACGTTTTCGTTTGGGTTCCAGCAGACATGTCGGGGATTGACACGGAAGTCATGGAGCACCGCCTGGCCGTCGATCCCAAGCATCGACCGACGAAAGAGAAAATTCGAGGTCATGCACCAGAGAGGCAGAAAGTGATAGCCGAGGAAGTGGACAAACTCCTGAAAGCCAGATTCATTAGGAAAGTCAATTATCCTGACTGGATTTCCAACGTTGTCCTAGTCAAAAAGGCAAACTGCAAGTGGAGGATGTGCATAGACTTCAAAAAGCTGAATAAAGCCTGCCCAAAGGACAGCTACCCTCTGCCCAGAATTGATCAACTGGTGGATGCAACCTCGGGCCATGAGCTCCTCACCTTTATGGATGCATTCTCCGGCTATAATCAAATCAGGATGGCACCAGAAGATGAAGAAAAGATTGCTTTCATTACTAACCGTGGCCTTTACTGTTACAGGGTCATGCCTTTCGGCCTCAAAAATGCAGGCGCAACCTACCAACGGCTGGTGAATAAAATCTTCAAGAAACAGATCGGCTGCAATATAGAGGTCTACGTGGACGACATGCTCGTGAAAAGTAAATCTTCCATGAACCATGTCGCCGACCTCGAGGAGGCCTTTGGCACCCTCTGAAAATATAAGATGAAGCTGAACTCGACCAAATGTGCTTTTGGAGTGACCTCGGGGAAGTTCCTGGGCTTTATGGTATCGGGATGTGGAAT
>NC_026007.2:49857326-49982954 GCF_000442705.2 Elaeis guineensis | reverse complement strand
TATAAATTTATTCCACCCCAGATTTGGTGAAATCTGAAAGATCCTACAAGGAAAAAGGCAATTTTTTCTTCAACTGGTATCAGAGCAAGGTTGATGACTCAGTTTCAGATCTAATTTAGATCTAATTTTAATTTTAATTTATATGATATTAAAAGATTTTAGATATCACATCAGATATGATAGGATCTAAAATCAAAATATTTAAAATTAAATCTAATAAGATCTAACATGCATGAGATGCATGACTAGACTAGGATTAGTTGAATCCATGAATTATCTTGTAAGTTTATATTTTAATGTGATTAAAATATGAATTAAATATAATTTATTCTCTATTTTTTGATGTTATAAATATTATAATTAGATCAAAAAATAAAAATTAAAATTTTAATTATTTCATAAAATTAATCTGTTGCATATCTAGACTAGTTGTAGAATTGTTCTAGTAACTTGTCTAAAATAGTTTTTATATTGAATAGTTCAATTTAAATTCTATTTTTCAGATATTACATGAGATGTATTAAATCTGAAAGCATATTAATTAGATCAATTTTTGATACATGAGATGTATGCAAAGCATGTATTAGTTAGATCTTAAATTGTATATGTGATATGTTAATTTAGATCTAACTAGTTTTATAGTTAAATTTATATTTCTAGTTAAAGTATTCCTCATTCCCGTCTGATCATAAGAACGAAGTAGGGTTTAAAGGCCCTCTCCTCCCATTCAATGAGGTGTTCATATGACGTGTAGGGATGCCGCGCGTTCATCCTTAATCAGAAATTAAAACTTACTTTTTTGCAAAACTCTAGATCCTGAAACCCTAGGATTTATTTTACATGCTTTGTTTATGAACTCAAACTTAATTATTGAATTAAGCTTATGAAATTAAGTTAGATCTAAAATTGAAGAATTTCAGATCTAAGATATTTTCATAAAATTGAGTTCGGGCTTGGTTAGCTCAATTAGGTCTAACGGTTGATCAAATCGAATCAAGAGTTGGTTAGGTGGGATCATGAAAACTAATAATTGACCAGTCTAATAGGATTAAGTCTGGGTCAAGGTCAAATCACATTCGGATGTGACTCGATCAAGTTAAGATCTAATTTGGCTCAGTGGTTAGAGCCTGGATTGTAGACTAACCCAATTAGTTATGGTTCGACAATTTGGTGTCTAAGGTAAGTTGGGCAGATTCGACCAACTGATTTTTAATTGGAAGCTACTCAACTTGAATGCATTCTTGTCAAGTTAATGGCATATCCCTTCCACCGGTCTCACTTACCTGGCCATATGTATCGACCCAGTTCTAATTAGAGGTGGCTAACAATTCGAGCTAACCCATGCCACTAGGTTAGTCATAATTGTTATGACTATGTCAAGTCAAGTTTAATGAGACCTAAATCAAATCTTCCTAAGAAAATATTAAGTCTAGATCTTCCACCATTGTGGATGTGCGGGTCCTTCCTAGGGTTGATTATTCTTGGCTGGTTACAGTGGCTCAGTTGCACTGGAAATACGCACCCATGTCCATTAGGCATTGGATGCTATGGATTAGAGGATGGGTTGGGCTCAATATTCCAGATACAGTGAGGGACCCAATCAGGAATCTAGTTCGTGCAAATGGTAGGTTTGGCTTAACTAAGGATTGGAGCAATATTCCGGGCACGGTGAGCTTCATGAATTAGAGACCAAGTTTTGGGTTTACCATGATTAGAGAATCATTGGATAAGAGTTGTCCACTCATCGGTTGACCCATCACCAATAACTGTTAGGTGAGGTGATGAGCCAGTCGGTGAGACCGCACCACCCACTAGAAATCACTAATCATGGAGATTTTCACATCTCTACCAAGGGAGTGTAGAGATCTGAGAAAATAATGAGAGCCTAAATTGTTTAAAAATGAAAATCTTAAACAAATTGGTTGAGTCTGATTACAAAATCTAACTAAAAATTTTTGACTCTCTATAGGAAACATGTCTGCCTTAAACCCCCTGACCAAAATACTAGACACCCACAAATTGACTGGACCCAATTTCAAGGACTGATAGAGGAACTACAGAATTATTCTGAGTTTCAAAAAATTGACTCATGTCTTGGACCAGGACCCACCTGCCATGCCAGTACGTCCGACTGCTGAACAGAGAGCATCTCTAAAAAAGTGGATGGATGATGATAACAAAACAAGGTACTACATGTTGGGAGCAATATCTGATGACTTGCAGCGCCAACATGAGAATATTTTGACTACTCGACAAATGTTGGCTCACCTACAAGAGTTGTTTGGTGAACAAAGTCATGCAGCCAAGTATCAAGTCTGTCAAAAACTTTTCAAGGCTAAAATGTGTGATGGGCAGTCAGTCCAAGATCACTGTTTGACAATGATCAAGGACCTTGAAGAGCTTGAGAAGCTCGGTGTCATCTTAGACAAGTATTTTCAGACTGATGTGATCCTTTAGTCCTTGTCTGATGCATATGGTCAGTTTATCATGAACTTCCATATGCATAAGATGCAATGTACCTTGGCTGAGCTAATGAACATGCTGGTTACGACTGAGCTTTCTATGAAGGGTTCAAAAGGCTCAGTTCTTATTGTGGAGCGGACTTCTTCCAATAGAAAGTCTTTTGAAAAGAAAAAGAAGTCTGTGAAGAGGCAGAAGGTGGATGGCAAGAACAAGAAGACAGGACCGAAGAAGAAGGCTTCTGAAAAGGAAAAATATTTTCACTGTCAGTCAGAAGGCCATTGGAAGCAGAACTGTCCTCAGTACCTGGCCACCCTGAAGAACAAGAAGGATGGTCCTTCTGGAGGTATGCTCATTATAGAATCTAATCTTACAGTTTCTTCTACATCCAGTTGGGTGCTTGACTTTGGTTCTAGTGCTCATTGGTGCACTTCTATGCAGGATCTTGAGGAGAGCAGGAGGCTGAGGGATGGGGAGATGATCCTACGTGTCGGGAATGGAGCAAGAGTTGCTGCTGTAGCCGTGGGAACCTATCCTCTGCAATTACTGTTAGGATTAGATTTAGTTCTTAGAGACTGTTATTATGTGCCTGCAGCAAGCAGGAATTTGATTTCTGTTTCATGTTTAGCACAAGAAGGCTACATGATTAGCTTTCATAAGGACCATTATAATATTTTTATGAAAATAATAAAGTTGCAAATGATTTTGTTATTAATGGTCTCTATCAGTTACATGTTGATGTATCTGTATTGAATATCGAGCAAAATATGAATGCCATAGGAATTAAAAGGCCTAAAGATAGTCTAAATGATAGATATCTATGGCACCTAAGGCTAGGTCATATAGCAGAAGACAGGGTTAACAAATTAGAAAAATTCAGACTATTGAGTCCATTGACTTCGGAGTCATATCTAGTTTTTGAATCATACCTTCAAGACAAAATGATCAAACTCCCTTTTGTAGGATATGGGGAAAGGGCCACAGACCAACTTTTCCTAGTACAAATGGATGTGTGCGGCCCATTTGATGTGCTGGCTAGAGGCAACTATATCTACTTCATTACCTTTATCGATGATATGTCTAGGTACGGATATGTATTTCTAATGAAACACAAGTCTGAAGCCTTTGAAAGGTTCAAAGAATTCAGACATGAAGTAAAAAATAAACAGAAAAGCCCATTAAGGTTCTTCGATCAGATCGAGGAGGTGAATACCTTAGTCGGAAGTTCCTAGACTATCTTAAGGACAATGGTATAGTCTCTCAATGGACTCCACCTGGAACGTCACAACTCAATGGGGTTTCAGAATGAAGAAATCAGACCCTATTAGATATGGTCCGTTCCATGATGAGCTTCACAGACCTCCCAGAATTTTTTTGGAGATATTATCTCATGACAGTAATATATGTATTGAATAGGGTTCCCTTTAAAATCGTTCCTACCACACCGTATGAGATATAGCATGGTAAGAAGTCAAGTCTGAATCATCTCAGAATTTGGGATTGTCTGGCTCATGTCAAGAGACAGCAGGCGGACAAGTTAAAGTTCAGGTCTTTCAGAGCTCGGTTCATAGAATATCCTAAAGAGTCATTAGGATACTATTTTTATATTCCAAAAGACCACAATATGATTGTGAGTCAAAATGCTATTTTTTTTGAAAAATAGTTTATTCAAGATGGTGGCATCGGAAGAATAATTAAGCTCAAGGAGAATGTCTCCCAAGAGCAACGAGCTAAAGAACCTGAGGAACCAAATCAATCAGAACCAGTCCTAACACAACCTCTTCCACCTCGTAGATCGATTAGGGTTTTCCATCCTCCTGAAAGGTACTTAGGTACTATACAAGAGGAAATAGAGAAAATATTTCTCATAGGAAATGGGGCCCATGGTGATGACCCCAAGACCTATGACGAGGCGATATCAGATATCGACTCTGAGAAATGGTTAGAGGTAATGAGATCAGAAATTGACTCGATGCACTCAAGCCTAGTCTGGACCTTGGTAGATCCACTTGAAGGTATTGTACCTATTAGGTGTAAATGGATCTTCAAGAGAAAGATAGGTATAGATGGGAATGTGGAGACATTCAAGGCTAGGCTCGTAGCGAAAGGTTATAGTCAGCGCGAAGGCATTGACTATCAAGATACCTTCTCACCCGTAACCATGCTAAAATCAATCCACACATTGCTTGCTGTTGCAGCCTATTTCGATTATGAAATATGATAGATGGACATGAAAATGGCATTCTTAAATGGATATTTTGAGGAAGATATCTATATGGGACAGCCGCTTAGTGTCACATCCAGTGATGATGATCACAAGATCTGCAAGCTGCAAAGGTCCATTTATGGACTTAAGCAAGCATTTCGAAGTTGGAATACTCATTTCAATGATGTGATCCAAACGTTTGGTTTCATCAAGAATGAAGAGAAACCATGTGTGTTCAAGAAGGTCAGTGGGAGCGCAGTTGTCTTCCTCGTACTGTACGTAGATGACATCCTCCTGATTGAAAATGATATTCCCATGTTGACCTCAGTCAAAGTATGGTTGTCTAAGGAGTTCTCAATAAAATATCTAGGAGAGGCATCCTTTATACTGGGTATTAAGGTCTATAGAGATAGACCAAACAGGATGCTGGGACTTTCACAGAAGATGTACATAGAGGAGGTGCTAAAGAGGTTTAGCATGAAAAACTCCAAAAGAGGTTTATTGCCTTTTAGACATGGCATTCATCTCTCCAAGAAGATGTGCCCTAGCACACCTGAGGAGATTGAACGCATGAGCAAGATCCCTTATGCTTCAGCAATAGGGAGCCTCATATATGTCATGCTATGTATACGACCTGATATAGCCCATGCTGTGAGTGTCACAAGTAGATATCAGTCGAATCCAGATGAAGAGCACTGGACTTCTGTGAAATTTATCCTTAAGTACTTGAGAAGGACTAAGGATATGTTTCTAGTCTTTGAGAATGGAGAACTTCAGGTTCAGAGATTTACAGACTCAAACTTTATGTCTGATATAGATGATCGAAAGTCGACATCTGGGAGTCTGTTCATTTGCAATGGTGGTGCAATCAGCTAGAAGAGTTCCAAGCAGACGGTGATTGTTGATTCCACCATGGAGGTAAAGTACATTGTTGCATTGGAAGCTGCGAAGGAGGCATTCTGGTATAAGAAATTTGCCGCAGAACTTGGAGTGATGTCATCGGATGCCGTCTCTCTTTACTGCGACAATAATGGCACCATAGGCCTAGCTAAGGAGCCAAGGTCTCACCAGAAGTCCAAGCATATGTTAGATGTGTGCCCTAGATGCCAGATTGACTGACACATTCATGTACAAATCTAAGGACAAATTTATAATTTTGACTATAAATGAATAAAAGAGTTATTTTTCTATCATATTCATGTACATTATATCTATGATACATCCTTTGAGTTAGTGGGAATATTAATTCATATTTTCAAGAGTTGAAAATTTAAGGCACGAATTTACATAACTAACTCATAAACTACTCCTGACCATAGGATCATCATGAGGATGGTAATTGATCCGAAAGGTTGGTGTACGATCGCTTCTTTAGGGTAGATGAGTCTTGAATCTACGATGTAGAGATACCAAAGCGAGAGTACAGATATTCATTGAGAATGAGAGTACTGAGCATGACCATCTCGAGTAGTCATAAGAAAGTCTATCTTCTCGTCGATGACTAGCTCGATGCTGCAGTTGTGTGTCTAGTTCTTTGATCTGATGTGCATCGATAGTTTACCTTGAGTGTGTTATAGTTTGACTATACCATAACTTGGTCTCCTAGCCATTCGAAACCCTGAGGTGTATGTTGGCTGAAGCATATTCATTGTAGGAACTAGGTCGCACCAAGATGGGATCTATCAACCTCGATAGATGAGAGTAGTCCTATGATGATCGAAAGATAGAGTCCTTAAGCCCATGGCCATGGCAGAGTGAAATAATAGAAAAGAGTTTTCCATTGGAGTTTCACAACGGACTCGGATCGATCGATTGATTCATATGACTGATGTTGGGTTTGACGAGTTCACCTTAATCCTAATTTAGTCGAGACTCATGATAGAGGAACTCAATCATATAGGTAGCTGCACCGAGAGGTTCATCTTCAGTTCTGATGGGTTGCTACCATATACTGCTAGATGTCACTGATGGATTTTGAGAACAATTAGAATGATCTTGATGATCGATCATTCTAATTGTATGAATCAGAAGAGTTCTGGTCCATCGAAAGGAGTTTCGATGATGTCGATGATGAGATCACGACATGTCTCATTACCATACAGAATTGAACCTAACTGGGTTACACAAATAAAGGTTAGGGTTTGGATATCATCAATTGAGCTAGCTCAATTGATTTGGATTAGATCCAATTCGGTTCAAGAAAATTGTGCTAGCACACGATTGAGCCTAACTTTCTCCTCGTGTAATCTTTTCTGTCTCGACTGAGCCAAATATAATTTGACTCATCCAGAGAACCTTGAGAAGGTTTCTCTTAATCTAAATAAAGCTTGTCTAGCTTAGAAAAGGCTTGTCTTAATTCATGAGATGAATTTAAGACAACACCTCCTAATTCCTGACACCTGCCATTTTAATTTTAGGACAGCTATCAAATGTTGACATATGGGTCTTAAACTGAAGGCCACTTGGCAAGGGCTCATTGGAGGATTTTAGTGGAGTATCCACATGCCAAACCACATCAAATTGGGTGCCATAATCAGATTATGGCGTGAGCCCAATTGGATTAAGTGGGCACCCCAAGTGGATAAGGATTGGAGAGACTTGATAAGGCTTGGACTCTTTGGCGCCAATCTCCTTTTGCTTATCCAATGTTGGTGCCAACTTTTGGAGATAAGGTGGGGTTCTTATCTGATGTAATCAGATGACATCACTCCACCAATCAAATTTTTTTTAGATTAAATAGAATTTTTTGATTGGTCGAATGATGTGGCACTGCGCAGCATATAGGGTCTATAAAATCCCTGTCTGCACTTAGGGTTTAAGAGTTTCTGCTCAATACCCAGCCAAAATGAGAATTCTCTCCTCTTCTCTACATCCTCTCTACTCTACTCTCTCACCTCTTCACATCCAAGGAGTTGGACATCCATCTGGCAAAGGTTTAAGGTGTGGTGACGCCTGGAACAGGAAGGCTGCAGGACATCTTCGACAGGCTACTGCTCCAACTTCAGAAGGAGTTCTGAAGCACTTCCAAATCAGATAGAGATCTAATTTTTGGAGCATATATTCACAAGGAGAAGACATTCCAGGTCCTACCTAAGTGGATATCGATAGAGGCCAGGTATTTGCATGGCTACATCAGAACCTCAGACGTTGCTACGATCATCTACAGGGTAATCAGATTACCCTTGAGGTATTTCATGTTTCCTCATGCTTTTAGATTTATTTTAGAATTAATATCAGATAATAATATTAGATCTAGAGATTTAGATTTGAAATACATATAGAATAAATTTTTTTAAATTATTCCATCCCAGATTTGATGAAATCTGGAAGATCCTACAAGGGAAAAGGCAATTTTTCCTTCAACTGGTATCAGAGCAAAGTTGTTGGCTCAGTTTCAGATCTAATTTAGATCTAATTTTAATTTTAATTAATCTGATATTAAAAAATTTTAGATATCACATCAGATATAATAGAATCTAAAATCAAAATATTTAAAATTAAGTCTAATAAGATCTAACATGCATGAGATGCATGACTAGACTAGGATTAGTTGAATCCATAAATAGTCTTGAAGTTTTGTTGCCCAGCTATGCAACCCAAGAGGGGGGGTGAATTGGGTTTCTAAAAACTTTAGGCTTAATTAATTACTTATGATGAATGAGAACAAAGACTTTAATTCAAGATTAATTACCTAAAGCAGGAATGCAAGGGTATAATAAAGAATTAAAGAGAAACAATAAAGCACACCACAAACACAAGGATTTATAGTGGTTCGGTGCCAACCTTGCACCTACATCCACTCCCCAAGCTCCTACTTGAGAATTTTAATCCACTATATTTGTATTTAACCCAAATACAAACGTCGAAAACTCCGACACTAGCTATCCCAAGCTAGTCTACTTATTTTCCGGGTACAAGTCAATCCAAAACACTCCGATTTCAGGTTCGGATCAACCTTCCCTTGTTTTGAAAATCCTCCAAAAACAAGAACAAATACTCACAAAGAGTAAAATAGCTTAGAGCATAAATTAATATAATAACAGCTCCTTAAATGAGCGAATATAACAATAAAAATACTTTACTCAAATGAAGAAATCCCTTTTTGGATTTTCTCAAGGTGGATGAACGCTTGAATGAATGCTTGAGAAGAGGATGATCTTTGATTGAGAACTTCTTGAAGGCTTTGAAAGATCTCTTGATCAAGGTTGAACAATATGCTTGAAAAATTCTCTCTTTGAATGCTCTTGAATCTCTTTCACAATCTCTCATGTATATTGTGGATCCTCTCTCTTTTTCTTTTGGGTATTTCGTTGATCTCAGGCTTTCTCGTGTAGATTTTTGGATCCTTTTGTATATAGGTTTGATCTCTCCTTTTTGATCTGCAATTTCTTTCACCATTTGAAACATTTTATAGCAATAAAAAACAAGAGAAAATAATTTAGGCAGATAAAGAGCCGTTAGAGCAATTTTAGGAAGCATAAAAGGCAATTAAAACGGGCAAAAAAAATAGCCGTTGCTGATATTTTCCGCCGCAGGGGTCGACTCATGAGTCGACTCATGCTTCAGGAGTCGACTCATGAGTCGACTTCTGTTGCAAAGACCAGAGATGTGGTTTCTGGAATTTCTTGGCTCAAATCAGCAGGGGTCGACTCGTGAGTCGACTCATGCCTTGTGGGTCGACTCATGAGTCGACTCACAGGTCGTGCCAAGCCAGAAAACTAGCATGCCAAGGGGAATTTTTGCGTGCCAATCAGCTCATAGTGCCATGAGTTGACTCATGAGTCGACTCATGCACTTCAAACCTTCATAACTTCAAAAATATAAGTCCAAACACAATGAAATTTTCACCAATAGATTACTAATCATTCGTTCTACCAAATGATACTATCAAATTAGGATTTTAATGAAATTATGATTTTGCCCCTGAAGAGCATAAGGACTTTTTCAATTTAAAATTATTTGTATCCCTTCAATCTGCTTTGTAATCATCAAAATCAATCTAGGAGCAACAATCTCTCCCTTTTTGATGATGATAAAATATTTGAACAAAAGCATTTATGTGAATCAATAATTTCAAAAGAATGCATTATACATTTATATGCTTGAAAAGAGTAAGATTCTTTTGGCATGTAATATAAATGATCATATACAAAAATAGTTTGTCCATCTTCTTAAAGATTTGAAGATATGCTCATTGGAATATGTGATTTTGGTGTTAGAGCAGAAAACTTATTTTTGTTATCAGAGCAAGTTGTATTTTGAAAATTTGCTTATTTTCATTTGATTTTAGTTTTAGTATCAGAGCAAAAATTAATTATGTGCTTTAATTGCTTTTGATACAAAAAATAATTATGTGTGCCAAAGCATGTTTAAGAGTTGATTTTGAAAGTGTATTAGCTCATTTTGAGTTTAAGTTATATCAGAGCAAGAGAAAAATAAACTTTGCAATGTATCAGAGCAAGAAAATAATTTTACAATGTATCAGAGAAGATTTTGTAATGTATCAGAGAAAATTTTATAATATATCAGAACAAATTTTATGATGTATTAGAGCAAGTTAAAAAAAAAATTTAAGATGTATCAGAGTAAGTTAGAATTTTGAAGTATATCAGAGCATATTTAAATTTTTAAAGTAAATCAGAGCATATGTAAAGAAATAATTTAAAAGTTACATAATTGCATTGTACTTAGCATTGTACTTTTGATATTGTTCTTTAAATTCTTCAATTCATTCATTAATTTTTCATAATTTGTAGTTTTGCTTTAGATGGGTTGCTTTTTCTTTAATTGCTCATAATTGAATTGCTTTTTGTTTAATTTCTGTTTGATGCCAAATTTCTCATAATTTAGGGTTTTGCTTTTAGGGTTTTGCTTTTGATGAGTTGCTTTTTGTTTAATTTCTCCCCTTTTTTCTCATAATTTAGGGTTTTGCTTTTAATGAGTTGCTTTTTGTTTAATTTCTCCCCCTTTTTGACATCATCAGACATGGTTAACTTCTCCTTTTTCTGAAACATTCTTTAATTTCTCCTCCTTTAGAGTTAGTCACAGATGTTTGCTCCCCCTTAATACAGCAATTATTAACGGCAAACAACAACAAAGAGAAGACAATATTTCAACAAGGAGAATATATATAACCAAAATATGATCAACATCATTACAAAAGGTAGAAATATAAGTAAAAGATGATTCCATTAAAATCATAATTGTTTCAATACATAGTTCATATTATAATAATCAACCAGCTAAATGTCAATACATGGCCCCAAAATACAGATATGAGAGGCTAAGGACTAACTCCTGCGACGGAACAAAACACTAACTCCTAGGATCTAGTAATGATCAAGACAAGTCAAGGATCAGAGTCATCAGATATGAGATGAGAAGCTGATGGATCATAAGTGCGTCCTCTACCCCGTCTGCCTCTGGCACGAGCAGGAGAGCGAGATGAACTGGGTGGCTGAGTACGCTGAGAGGCTAAGGACTGAACAGAAAGGGTGAGTCTGATAGAATCAAGTACGTTCAGTGCTCTGGAAACAGATTGAAGTAGAGCAGTGAACTGAGTGGTTGCATGCTCACTCGATCCTCGGATCTCTTTCCTCAGTAACTCATATCCACCTTCTAGTGCTCCTCTGAGCCTGCCAGCCTCTGTAGTGAGGTCTGTGACCTCAATAGTTGACTCCTGTGGCTTGGGATGGGCTAATGCAAGGACTTGCCCCTACAAGTCAAGAACTCTGCCAGTCAGTCTCCAGACTGTGTCCTCAAGCTGCTGGATCCGGATGGACTGATCTGATAACATCTGAAATACAGTGGAGATGTGGGGAGTAATGGTCTGATCAAAAGAGGTGGCTCCTGGTGCAAAAGAAGTACTGCTCCACTGGCTAGACAACAAAGAAGCCACACGCTGTGATATATGCTCGATCTGATCGTCAGCCAGTCTGAACTCTGAATGAGGTGCTCTGCTCTCTGGCTGATACACTGGTGTGGGCATCCTAGTAAACTCTGAAGGGCCAGCCTCTGTATCAGGAATGAACTGGATAACTGGTGATGCTGCTCTGAAGTCATGGACAGGATTTGATGGACCTTCTTCTTCTACTCTACCTTCAGTTCTGTCTTCAGCTCTATCTTCAGTTCTCTCTTCAGTTCTCTCCTCAGATCCCTTGATCCAACCACCATCAGTCTTTGTAAATCCTATTCTGTGCAGGGTGTGTTGGTTGAAAGTGTCCACATGAGAGAGTTTAGTAGAAGCCTCCCCCTCACAGCTAACTCCAAACCTCCTAAATACTCTAGTAAGGGCCATACCATAAGGCAAGTGTGCCTTGGATCTGTTCAAAGTCTCTCTCATGGCCTCTATCATAAGTGCAGGGAGGTTCAGGGGGGTCTGAGTGATAACATGAAACATGATACATACATCTCTGCTGGAAAGTAAATCATGTCTATCACTCCTAGGAAAGAAGAGCTTCGTTACCATCTGATGCAGGATCCTCATCTCAATGGACAAAATCTTTGCTTCCAATTTGTTTAAACTTCCTGAAAAAGTTTCTCCTAGAATAATTCCGATCCCCTCTTCTTTTACTGGGAGTTCCATATAAGAGTAACCTTCACTAGGCGACTGAAGTATTTCTTCTAATATCCTAGAATCCAAGTAGATATCAATTCCCTTGACTGTTGAAGTCACTGACCCATTTCCATAATGTAGGTTCTGGTAGAATTCTCTAACTAGGTCAACATAGGTGACTTCCTTAAGGGAGCAGTAGAATTCCCATCCTTGGTTTTTAATTTTACTTGCAAAAGAAAAACCTTCTTTCTCAAAGAACTGAAAATCTATATTCTTCCCGGTTTCAACTTTTCTATCAGAAAGAGGATTCTTACTGGGGCTTAGGGAGGATTGAGAGGGACCTTGAGTAGATACTGAAACTGGAGTGGGATCAGTGGAAGACTGAGCATGCCTTTTCTTTCGGACAATTTCTTCAGGCTCACGGATTGACTTTCTTCTTTGAGGAAGTTTCATCTTTGGAGCCATATTCAATATAGTAGCAGGCAAGGAGACTTGATTGAGTGGAGGAGGGATCACAAGAGAGTGAAGAGGGATTTTGGTGGAGTAAAGAAGTGGATTTGGGAAGATCGGTGAAGTGCTAGGGCACGTTCCAACTGCGCCAAACAATGCGAGAAAGCACAAAAAATCCCTTTCCAAGGAGGCGATTTTTGGTGGAGAGGAGGAGGGAGAATTGCTTCGAATTTGATCCTTGGATTTGGAGCAAAAAGAGTTGGAGAAGATGGCTTTTGGAAGGAGGACGATGAGAAGATGAGTCATCTCACGAACAGGGATCCAGTATAAAAACAATGAGCCCGTGGGAAGTTTGAGGAAATAACAAGTTTGCCATTGAGTCGACTCATGGGGGTCGACTCATGAAGTTCAAAAATTCAGAAAAAATGTGAATAAATTCCAGAAAAATTTGAAATTTTGGGAGAAAGAGTTTTGCTCAATGATAAGTTTTTAGAATGATAAATTTGAGCTTTTGAGATCAGGATAGATGTTGGAAATTGAGCTCTAAGAATTAATTCTTGGAAATTGAGAAAAGTTTAGGCATATGGATCTAGAATTCCTAGATTTCTCCTAATTTCACAGAATCTATCCTCACTAAGGGCCTTTGTAAAGATATCAGCTAATTGGTTTTTAGTGCAAACATATTCAAGAATTATATTTTTGTTTTGAACATGTTCTCTTATGAAATGATATCTTATTTCAATATGTTTGGATCTTGAGTGTTGAATTGGATTTTTAGATAGATTTATGGCACTTGTGTTGTCACATCTTATTGGTGTTTCATTAAGTTTGATTCCAAAGTCTTCGAGTTGTTGCTTAATCCACAAGATTTGAGCACAACAACTTTCGGCTGCAATGTATTCGACCTCAGCCGTAGACAGTGCCACCGAATTTTGTTTCTTGCTAAACCATGAGATTAGGTTAACTCCAAAAAATTGGCAAGTTCCACTTGTGCTTTTTCTATCTAATTTACATCCAGCAAAATCAGCATCTGAAAATCCTAATAAATCAATTTGTGAGTCCTTAGAGTACCATAACCCTAGAGTTTGAGTACCATTTAAGTATCTAAGGATTCTTTTAACAGCATTCAAATGAGATTCTTTAGGATTAGATTGATATCTAGCACATAAGCAAACACTAAACATGATATCAGGCCTACTTGCAGTTAAATATAATAATGAACCAATTATACCTCTATAGTATTTTAAGTCTACGCTTTTACCTTCATCATCCTTGTCAAGCTTACTTGAGGGACTCATTGGTGTGCCAATTGGTTTGCAGTTCTCCATTCCAAATCTTTTGAGTAGTTCCTTGGTGTACTTGCTTTGGGTGATGGAGATTCCCTCTTTTGATTGTTTGATTTGGAGTCCGAGGAAGAAGGTGGGTTCTCCCATCATGCTCATCTCGAACTCCCCCTGCATAAGCTTAGCAAAGTCTTGACAAAGGGATTCATTAGTAGACCCAAAAATTATGTCATCAACATAAATTTGTATAACTAGCATATCATTTTGATTTCTTTTAATAAATAGGGTTGTATCTACATTACCTCTTGTAAAACCATTATTTAGTAGAAATTTGCTTAGCCTTTCATACCATGCTCTAGGTGCTTATTTTAATCCATATAAAGCTTTATTTAATCTAAAGACATGATTAGGAAAAGCATGATTTTCAAATCCAGGGGGTTGTTCTACATATACTTCTTCAGTGATATAACCATTTAAAAATACACTTTTAACATCCATTTGAAATAATTTGAATTTCATAAAGCAAGCATATGCAAGTAGAAGTCTAATAGCTTCTAATCTAGCAACAGGTGCAAAGGTTTCATCAAAATCAATTCCTTCTTCTTGATTATATCCCTTAGCAACCAGTCTTGCTTTATTTCTAATTACATTTCCATGCTCATCTAATTTATTTCTAAAGATCCATTTTGTGCCAATTATTGAATAATCTTTAGGTCTTGATACTAAGGTCCAGACATTATTTCTTTCAAATTAATTAAGTTCCTCTTGCATTGCATTAATCCAATTATGATCATTTTCAGCTTCTTCAAAAGTTTTAGGTTCAAGATGAGATACAAAAGCACAATGATTAACTACATCTCTAAGTGAAGAACGGGTTTTTACCCCATGCATAGGATCACCAATTATTAACTCCTTAGGGTGGTTGTGAACATACCTCCATTCCTTGGGTAGGTCATTTGTACCTTGAGGTTGTTCTTGAATTTCTTCACCTCTCTCATTTTGTTCGTCTTCTTGATCCTTGTCTTCTGGAGTTGCTGAATCTTTCAGAGTGATTTCCTTCATACCTTCTATTAGTGGATTTGCATCATCAACACCCTCATTCTTCCTTGAAGAAAGATCGTTAGATTTATCAAAAACAACATGTATGGACTCCTCAACTACTAAAGTTCTTTTGTTGAAAACTCTAAATGCTTTACTAGTGGAGGAGTAACCTAGAAAGATTGCTTCATCTGATTTTGCATCAAATTTATCAAGTTTTTCTTTGCCGTTATTTAATACAAAACATCGACAACCAAAAATATGAAAATATGCAATATTTGATTTTCTTCCTTTCCAAAGTTCATAGGGGGTTTTCTTTAAAAATTGTCTAATCAAGGCACGATTTAAAATGTAACATGCTGTGTTAATTGCTTCCGCCCAAAAATATCTTGGAAGGTTGCTTTCACAAAGCATGGTACGGGCCATTTCTTCTAAGGTTCTATTTTTCCTTTCAACTACCCCATTCTGTTGGGGTGTCCTAGGAGCAGAGAAGTTATGGCCAATTCCATTTTCATCACAAAAATTTTCAAAATCTTGATTTTCAAATTCTGTTCCATGATCACTTCTAATATTTTGAATTGAAAACCCTTTTTCATTAGTGACTTTTCGATGAAATTTAGTGAAAATATGAAAAGTTTCATTTTTGTGTGCCAAAAAGAAAACCCAAGTAAAACGAGAGTAATCATCTATAATTACAAAGCCATATTGTTTTCCTCCTAGACTAGTGGTTCTAGTTGGTCCAAATAAGTCCATATGCAAGAGCTCTAAAGGTCTAGAAGTTGAAACAGTATTTTTGGATTTAAACGAAACTCTAGTTTGTTTACCTAATTGGCATGCATTACAAATTCTATCCTTTTCAAAATTCAATTTTGGCAAACTGAGAACTAATTCCTTTTTAATTAATTTTGAATGAGAATGCATGCTGATATGTGCAAGTCTACGATGCCACAGCCAACTAGTTTCATTAGCATTCAAGGATACTAGGCATTGCATGTCTAATTTGGCTAAATCATTCAAATCTACCATATAAACATTGTCATGCCTATGTCCTATAAATTTAATGCCATCGTTGATAGGACTAGTCACAATGCAAACAGATGATTCAAAAACAACTTTATACCCTTTATCACAAAATTGACTAATGCTAAGTAAGTTATGCTTTAAACCTTTAACTAACAAAATATTTTCAATGTATTTGGAGGGAGTGATACCAATGTTACCTATCCCGATGATCTTTCCTTTGCTATTATCTCCAAAGGTGACCATCCCTCCATCCTTAGCATCAAGCGTGATGAATTGTGATTCATCACCAGTCATGTGTCTCGAGCATCCACTGTCAAGATACCATTTTCTGTTTCCTTCTTGGGATGCTAGACACACTTGCAAGCAAAGGTCAAGTTTCTGTCTTAGGTACCCAAGCTTTCTTGGGTCCTTTTAGGTTAGTCAAAATGGTTCCTTTTGGAACCCATATTTTCTTTGTAGTTGTGTTTGCATATTTGTTAATAAGGCATGTGTATGATTTATGTCCTATTCTACCACATTTGAAACAAGTAATATTTGTAGACTTGTTACTTGAATAATTTACATAAATATTCTTCAGAAATTTTTGTTTCTTTAAGGGGTTATACCCAAGTCCAGCCTTATCATATACAGCTTTTTGATTATCAAGAATCATATTTAGTTTGTTTGAACTTAAGGTAAACTTATCTACTATAGGTTTCAGCTTGTTAATTTCATTCTTTAAGTTTTGATTTTCTTGAATCAAGGTGGATTTTTCAATTGAAAGGTTTTCAGCTTGTTTCACTAAGAACTGATTTTCCAATTTCAGTTCTTTGTTTTTCTTCCCTAGTTTCTTTAATTCATCAATTAAATCATAGAATGCTTCATGCAATTCTTCAAAAGTAAATTCACTAGTGGATTCAGAAGTTACCTCATTTTCGTGTGCCATAAGGCACAGGTTGGCTTGTTTTGTTGAGGTTTTCTCATCGGAGCTTGAGTCATCACTCGCACTCCAAGTCGCCATCATTGCTTTCTTTTTGAACTTTTTGGGACCTTTCTTCAGTTGTGGACATTCGGATCTGAAATATCCCGGCTTCTTGCACTCGTAGCATATAAGGGGTTGATCTTTCTCTTTCTCTTTGCTTTGTTCTCCTTTTGTGAACTTCTTTCTCATCCCCTGTTTCCTTTTTCTTAGGAACTTCTTGAATCTCCGGGTGATGAGTGCCATCTCTTCATCCTGTTCTTCATCTTCAGTGTCATCTGTTTCATAATCAGGCGAAGCTGTGGATTTAAGGGCAATGGTTCTTTTCTTTTTGACTTCATCCTCTTGATATTGCTTCATGCTGAGTTCATGAGTCATCAAGGATCCAAGAAGCTCTTCTAGAGGTAGAGTGTTCAAGTCCTTTGCTTCTTGGATGGCAGTCACCTTGGCTTCCCAAGTTCTTGGCAATGACCTGAGAATCTTCCTTACTAGTTCATTGTTAGAATAAGATTTGCCAAGACTCTTCAAACCATTAATTATATCAGTAAAATGAGTAAACATAGCAGTTATGGACTCATCTTGCTCTATTTTGAATAATTCATATTTATGCACTAGCATGTTTATTTTAGTCTCTTTTACTTGATTTGTTCCCTCATGGGTTACTTCTAACCTATCCCATATTTCTTTAGCAGATGCACAAGTAAAAATGCGATTAAATTCATTTGCATCTAGTGCACAATAAAGAACATTCATAGCTTTGGCATTTAATTGTGCCAATTTTTTATCAACCTCATCCCATTCTTTCTCGGGTTTGGTTGACTCCTCACCATCTATAATCTTGGTGGGTGTGTGAGGACCGTTCACTATGATACTCCACATATCATAGTCGAGTACTTGTATGAATATCTTCATCCGAGCTTTCCAATAGGTGTAATTAGACCCATTGAAAAGTGGAGGTCGGTTTGTAGATTGCCCCTCGGCTAGAGAAGTACCGACATGGGTTGCCATAGATCTTTGGCTCTTTGATTGTTAGATCAAAGAAGGGCTAGAGCATCGGGCTCTGATACCACTTGTTGCCCAGCTATGCAACCCAAGAGGGGGGGTGAATTGGGTTTCTAAAAATTTTAGGCTTAATTAATTACTTATGATGAATGAGAACAAAGACTTTAATTCAAGATTAATTACCTAAAGCAGGAATGCAAGGGTATAATAAAGAATTAAAGAGAAACAATAAAGCACACCACAAACACAAGGATTTATAGTGGTTCGGTGCCAACCTTGCACCTACATCCACTCCCCAAGCTCCTACTTGGGAATTTTAATCCACTATATTTGTATTCAACCCGAATACAAACATTGAAAACTCTGACACTAGCTATCCCAAGCTAGTCTACTTGTTTTCTGGGTACAAGTCAACCCAAAACACTCCGATTTCAGGTTCGGATCAACCTTCTCTTGTTTTGAAAATCCTCCAAAAACAAGAACAAATACTCACAAAGAGTAAAATAGCTTAGAGCACAAATTAATACAATAACAGCTCCTTAAATGAGTGAATATAACAATAAAAATACTTTACTCAAATGAAGAAACCCCTTTTTGGATTTTCTCAAGGTGGATGAGCGCTTGAATGAATGCTTGAGAAGAGGATGATCTTTGATTGAGAACTTCTTGAAGGCTTTGAAAGATCTCTTGATCAAGGTTGAACAATATGCTTGAAAAATCCTCTCTTTGAATGCTCTTGAATCTCTTTCACAATCTCTCGTGTATATTGTGGATCCTCTCTCTTTTTCTTTTGGGTATTTCATTGATCTCAGGCTTTCTCGTGTAGATTTTTGGATCCTTTTGTATATAGGTTTGATCTCTCCTTTTTGATCTGCAATTTCTTTCACCATTTGAAACATTTTATAGCAATAAGAAACAAGAGAAAATAATTTAGGCAGATAAAGAGCCGTTAGAGCAATTTTAGGAAGCATAAAAGGCAATTAAAATGGGCAAAAAAAATAACCATTGCTGACATTTTCCACCGTAGGGGTCGACTCATGAGTCGACTCATGCTTCAGGAGTCGACTCATGAGTCGACTTCTGTTGCAAAGACCAGAGATGTGGTTTCTGGAATTTCTTGGCTCAAATCAGCAGGGGTCGGCTCATGAGTCGACTCATGCCTTGTGGGTCGACTCATGAGTCGACTCACAAGTCATGCCAAGCCAGAAAACTAGCATGCCAAGGGGAATTTTTGCATGCCAATCAGCTCATAGTGCCATGAGTTGACTCATGAGTCGACTCATGCACTTCAAACCTTCATAACTTCAAAAATATAAGTCCAAACACAATGAAATTTTCACCAATAGATTACTAATCATTTGTTCTACCAAATGATACTATCAAATTAGGATTTTAGTGAAATTATGATTTTGCACCTGAAGAGCATAAGGACTTTTTCAATTTAAAATTATTTGTATCCCTTCAATCTGCTTTGTAATCATCAAAATCAATCTAGGAGCAACAAGTTTATATTTTAATGTGATTAAAATATGAATTAAATCTAATTTATTTTTAATTTTTTTGATGTTATAAATATTATAATTAGATCAAAAAATAAAAAATAAAATTTTAATTCTTTCATAAAATTGATCTGTTGCATGCCTTGACTAGTTGTAGAATTATTCTAGTAACTTGTCTAGAATTATTTTTATATTGAATAGTTCAATTTAAATTTTATTTTTTATATGTGATGTATTAAATCTGAAAGCATGTTAATTAGATCAATTTTTGATACATGAGATGTATGCAAAGGATGTATTTGTTAGATCTTAAATTGTATATGTGATATGTTAATTTAGATCTAACTAGTTTTGTAGTTAAATTTATATTTCTAGTTATGGTGTTCCTCATAACCGTCCGATCATAAGAATGAAGTAGGGTTTAAAGGCCCTCTCCTCCCATTCAATGGGGTGTTCATATGACGTGTAGGGGTGCCGCACATTCATCCTTAATCAGAAATCAAAACTTACTTTTCTGCAAAATTCTAGATCTCGAAACCCTAAAATTTATTTTACATGCCTTATTTATGAATCCAAACTTAATTAATAAATTAAGCTTATGAAATTAAGTTAGGTCTAAAATTGAGAATTTTAGATCTAAGATATTTTCATAAGATTGGGTTCAGGCTTGGGTAGCTCAATTACATCTAGCGGTTGATCAAACCGAATCAAGAGTTGGTTAGGTAGGATCATGAAAGCTAATAATTGACTAGCCTAATAGGATTAAGTCTGAGTCAAGATCGAATCACATTTAGATGTGACTCGATCAAGTTAAGACCTAATTTAGCTCAGAGATTGGAGCTTGGATTGTAGGCTAACCCAATTAGTTCTGGTTCGACAATTTGATGTCTAAGGTAAGTTTGGCAGATTCGATCGACTAATTTTTAATTGGGAGCTACTCGACTCGAATGCGATTTTTGTCGAGTTAATGGCATATCCCTTCCACTGGTCTCACTTATCTGGCCATATGTATCGATCCAATTCTAATTTGAGGTGGCTAACAATTCGAGCTAACCCATGCCATCAGGTTAGTCATAATTGTTATGACTATATCAAGTCAAGTTTAATGAGATCTAAATCAAATCTTCCTAAGAAAATATTAAGTCTAGGTCTTCCATCACTATGGATGTGCGGGCCCTTCCTAGGGTTGATTGTTCTCGGTTTGTTACAATGGCTCAGTTGCACCAGGAAGATGCAACCATGTCCATTAGGAATTGGATGCTACGAATTAGAGGATGGGTTGGGCTCAATATTCTGGTTACAGTGAGGGACCCAATCAGGAATCTAGTTCGTGCAAATGGTAGGTTTGACCTAACTAAGGATTGGAGCAATATTCCGGGCATGGTGAGCTTCATGAATTAGAGACCAAGTTTTGGATGCACCATGATTAGAGAATCATTGAACAAGAGTTGTCCACTCATTGGTTGATCCATCACCAATAACTGTTAGGTGAGGTGGTGAGCCAGTCGGTGAGACCGCACCACCCACTAGAAATCACTGATCATGAAGATTTTTACATCTCTACCCAGGGAGTGTAGGGATCTAAGAAAATAGTGGGAGCCTAATTTATTTAAAAATGAAAACCCTAAATAAATTGGTTGAGTCTGATTACAAAATCTAACTAGAAACTTTTGACTCTCTACAGGAAATATGTCTGCCTCAAACCCCCTGACTAAAATTCTAGACACCCATAGATTGATTGGACCAAATTTCAAGGACTGGTTGAGGAACTATAAAATTATTCTGGATTTTAAAAAATTGACTCATGCCTGGGACCAGGATCCACCTACCATGCCAGCACGTCCGACTGCTGAACAGAGAGCATTTCTGAAAAAATAGATGGATGATGATAACAAATCAAGGTACTACATGTTGGATATAATGTCTGATGACTTGCAGCGCCAACATGAGAATATTTTGACTACTCGCCAAATGTTGGCTCACCTACAAGAGTTGTTTGGTGAACAAAGTCGCATAGCCAAGTATCAAGTCTGTCAAAGACTTTTTAAGGCTAAAATGCATGATGGGCAATCAGTCCAAGATTATTGTTTGACAATGATCAAGGATCTTGAGGAGCTTGAGAAGCTCGGTATCATCTTAGACAAGAATTTTCAGATTGATGTGATCCTTCAGTCCTTGTCCGATGCATATGGACAGTTCATCATGAACTTCCTTATGCATAAGATGCAATGTACCTTGACTGAGTTAATGAACATGCTGGTTACGACTGAACTTTCTATGAAGGGTTCAAAAGGCTCAGTTCTTACTGTGGAGCGGATTTCTTCCAAGAGAAAATCTTTTGCAAAGAAAAAAAAGTCTATGAAGAAGCAAAAGGTGGATGGCAAGAATAAGAAGATAGGACCAAAGAAGAAGGCTTCTGAAAAGAGAAAATATTTTCACTATCAATCAGAAGGCCATTGGAAGCGAAACTGCCCTCAGTACCTGGCCACCTTGAAGAACAAGAAGGATGGTCCTTCTGGAGGTATGCTCATTTTGGAATCTAATCTTACGATTTCTTCTGCATCCAGTTGGGTGCTTGACTCTAGTTCTAGTGCTCATTTGTGTACTTCTATGCAGGGTCTTGAGGAAAGAAGGAAGCTGAGGGATGGAGAGATGATCCTACGCGTCGGGAATGGAGCAAGAGTTACTGCTGTGGCCGTGGAAACCTACCCTCTATGATTATCGTTAGGATTAGATTTAATTCTTAGAGACTGTTATTATGTGCCTGCAGCAAGCAGGAATTTGATTTCTGTTTCATGTTTAGCACAAGAAGGCTATATGATTAGCTTTCATAAGGACCATTGTAACATTTTTTATGAAAATAATAAAGTTGCAAATGATTTTATTATTAATGGTCTCTATCAGTTACATGTTGATGTATTTGTATTGAATATCGAGCAAAATGAGAATGCCATAGGAATTAAAAGGTCTAGAGATAGTCTAAATGATAGATATCTGTGGTACCTAAGGCTAGGTCATATAGCAGAAGACAGAGTTAACAAATTGGAGAAATTCAAACTATTGAGTCTGTTGACTTCTGAGTCATATCCAGTTTGTGAATCATGCCTTCAAGGCAAAATGACCAAACTTCCTTTTGTGGGACATGGAGAAAGGGCCACAGACCTACTTGCCCAAGTACATACTGATTTGTGCAGCCCATTCGATGTGCCAGCTAGAGGCAACTATATCTACTTCATTACCTTTACCGATGATATGTCTAGGTACAGGTATGTATTTTTGATGAAACACAAGTCTGAAGCCTTTGAAAAGTTCAAAGAATTCAGACATGAGGTAGAAAAATAAATAGGAAAGCCCATTAAGATTCTTTGATCAGATCGAGGAGGTGAATATCTTAGTCGGGAGTTCCTAGACTATCTTAAGGACAATGGCATAGTCTCTCAATGGACTCCACCTGGAACGTCACAACTCAACGGAGTTTCAGAACGGAGAAATCGGACCCTATTAGATATGGTCCGTTCCATGATGAGCTTCACAGACCTCCCAAAATTTTTTTGGGGATGTTATCTCATGACAGTAATATATGTATTGAATAGGGTTCTATCTAAAATCATTCCTACCACACCATATGAGATATGGCATGGTAAGAAGCCAAGTCTGAATCAACTCAAAATTTGGGGTTGTCTGGCTCGTGTCAAGAGACAGCAGGCAGACAAATTAGAGTTCAGGTCTTTTAGAGCTCGATTTATAGGATATCCTAAAAAGTCATTAGGATACCATTTCTATATTCTGAAAGATCACAATGTGATTGTGAGTCAAAATACTATTTTTCTTGAAAAATAGTTTATTCAAGATGGTGGCATCGGAAGAATAATTAAGCTCAACGAGAATGTCTTCCAAGAGCAATGAGCTAAAGAACCTGAGGAACCAAATCAATCAGAACCAGTCCTAACACAACCTCTTCCACCTCGTAGATCGACTAGGGTTTCCTGTCCTCCTGAAAGGTACTTAGGTACCATACAAGAGGATGTAGAGAAAATATTCCTCATGAGAAATGGGGCTCATGATGATGATCTCAAGACCTATGATGAGACGATATCAGATATCGACTCCGAGAAATGGTTGAGACAATGAGATCAGAAATTGACTCGATGCGCTCAAGCCAAGTCTGGACCTTGGTAGATCCACCTGAAGGTATTGTACCTATTGGGTGTAAATAGATCTTCAAGAGAAAGATAGGTGCAGATGGAAATGTAAAGACATTCAAGGCTAGGCTCGTAGTAAAAGGTAATAGTCAGTGCGAAGGCATTGACTATCAGGATACCTTCTCGCCCGTAGCCATGCTAAAATCCATCCGCACATTGTTTGCTGTTGCAGTCTATTTTGATTATGAAATATGACAGATGGACGTGAAAATGACATTCTTAAATGGACATCTTAAGGAAGATATCTATATGGAATAGCCACTTGGTTTCACATCCAGTGATGATGATCCCAAGATCTGCAAGCTGTAAAGGTCCATTTATAGACTTAAGCAAGCATCTCGGAGCTGGAATACTCATTTCAATGATGTGATCAAAACATTTGGTTTCATCAAGAACGAGGAGGAGCCATGTGTGTTCAAGAAGGTCAATGGGAGCGCAGTTGTCTTCCTCATACTGTACGTAGATGATATCCTCCTGATTAGGAATGATATTCTCATGTTGACCTCAGTTAAAGTATGATTGTCTCAGGAGTTCTCTATGAAAGATCTAGAAGAGGCATCCTTTATACTGGGTATTAAGGTCTATAGAGATAGACCAAATAGGATGCTGGGACTTTCACAGAAGATGTACATAGAGGAGGTGCTAAAGAGGTTTAGCATGGAAAACTCCAAAAGAGGTTTATTGCCTTTTAGACATGGCATTCATCTCTCCAAGAAGATGTGCCCTAGCACACCTGAGGAGATTGAACGCATGAGCAAAATCCCTTATTCTTCGGCAATAGGGAGCCTCATGTATGTCATGCTATGTACACGACCTGATATAGCCCATACTGTGAGTGTCACAAGTAGATATCAGTCAAATCCAGGCGAAGAGCACTGGACTTCTGTGAAATGTATCCTTAAGTACTTGAGAAGGACTAAGGATATGTTTCTAGTCTTTGAGAATGGAGAACTCCAGATTTAGGGATATACAGACTCAGACTTTATGTCCGATATAGATGATCGAAAGTCGATATTTGGAAGTCTGTTCATTTACAATGGTGGTGCAGTTAGCTGGAAGAGTTCCAAGCAGACAGTGATTGCTGATTCCACCATGGAGGTAGAGTACATTGCTGTATCGGAAGCTGCAAAGGAGGCATTCTGGTATAAAAAGTTTACCGTGGAGCTTGGAGTGATGTCATCGGATGCCATCTCTCTTTACTGCGACAATAATGGCACCATAGTCCTAGCTAAGGAGCCAAGATCTCACCAGAAGTCCAAGCACATCGAGCGGCGATTCCGTCTGATCCGTGATTACCTTGAAAAGGATTATGTCGAGGTTAAGAGAGTCGACTCCACAGACAATGTGGCAGACCCGCTAACTAAGCCATTAGGCCGACAGAAGATCGAAGCCCACCTTGAGAAGATGAGACTTAGATATGTAGCCAATTGGCATTAGGTCAAGTGGGAGTTTGTTATATGTGTGCCCTAGATGCCAGATTGGCTGACACATTCATGTACAAATCTAAGGGCAAATTTATAATTTTGACTATAAATGAATAAAAGGGTTATTCTTCTATCACATTATGTACATTGTGTCTGTGATACATCCTTTGAGTTAGTAGGAATGTTAATTCATATTTTCAAGAGTTGAAAATTTAAGGCATGAATTTACATAACTAACTCATAAACTGCTCCTGACCATAGGATCATCACGAGGATGGTAATTGATCCAGAAGGTTGGTGTATGATCGCTTCCTTAGGGTAGATGAGTCTTGAATCTACGGTGTGGAGACACCGAAGTGAGAGTGCAGATATTCGTTGAGAATGAGAGTACTTAGCATGACCATCTCGAGTAGTCATAAGGAAGTCTTCCTTCTCGTCGATGACTAGCTCGATGCTGTAGTTGTGTGTCTAGTTCTTTGACCTAAGGTGCATCGACAGTTTACCTTGAGTATGTTATAGTTTAACTACACCATAACTCGGTCTCCTAGCCATTCAAAATCCTGAGGTGTATGTTGGCTGTAGCATATTCATTGTAGGAACTAGGTCGCACCAAGATGGGATCTATCAACCTCGATAGATGACAGGAGTAGTCCTATGATGATCGAAAGATAGAGTCCTTAATCCCATGGTCATGGTAGAGTGAAATAATGGAAAAGAGTTTTTCATTGGGATTTCACAATGGACTCAGATCAATCGATTGATTCATATGACTGATGTTGGGTTTGACGAGTTCACCTTATCCCTAATTCAGTCGGGACTAATGATAGAGGAACTCAATCACACAGGTAGCTGTACTGAGAGGTTCATCTTTAATTCTGATAGGTTGCCACCATATACTGCTAGGTGTCACTAGTAGATTTTGAGAGCAATTGGAATGATCTTGATGATCGATCATTCTAATTGTATGAATCAGAAGAGTTATGGTCCATCGAAAGAAATTTCAATGATGTCGATGATGAGATCATGACATGTCTCATTACCATACAGAATTGAACCTAAATGGGTCATACAAACAAGGGTTAGGGTCTGGATGTCATCAATTGAGCTAGCTCAATTGATTTGGATTAGATCCAATTAGGTTCAAGGAAATCGTGCTAGCACACGATTGAGCCTAACTTTCTCCTCGTATAATCTTTTCTATCTCGATTGAGCCAAATGTGATTTGACTCATCCAAAAAACCTTGAGAAGATTTCTCTCAGTCTAAATGAAGCTTGTTCAGCTCAGAAAAGGCTTGTTTTAATTCATGAGATGAATTTAAGACAACACCTGCTAATTCCTGACACCTGTCATTTTCATTTTAGGATAACTGTCAAATGTTGACATATAGGTCTTAAACTGAAGGCCACATGGCAAGGGTCCACATGCCAAACCATATCAAATTGGGCACCATAATTAGATTATGGCGTGAGCCCAATTGGATTAAGTGGGAGCCCCAAGTGGATAAGGATTGGAGAGACTTGATAAGGCTTGGACTCTTTGGTGCCAATCTCCTTATGCTTATCCAATGTTGGTGCCAACTTTTGGAGATAAGGTGGGGTTCTTATTTAATATGATCAGATGACATCACTCTACCAATCAAAATTTTTCTAGATTAAATAAAATTTTTTGATTGATCAAATGATGTGTTACTGCGCAGCATACAAGGTCTATAAAATCCCTGTCTGTGCCTAGGGTTTAAGAGTTTCTACTCAATACCCAGCCAAAACAAGAATCCTCTCCTCTTCTTTATATCCTTCCTACTCTCCTCTCTCCCCTCTTCACATCCAAGGAGTTGGACATCCATCTGGCAAAGGTCTAAGGCGTGGTGACGCCTGGAACAGGAAGGCTGTAGGACACCTTCGATAGGCTACTGCTCCAACTTCAGAAGGAGTTCTGAAGTACTTCCAAATCAGATAGAGATCTAATTTTTGGAGTGTAGATTCATGAGGAGAAGATGTTCTAGGTCCTTCCTAAGTGGATATCGATAGAGGCCAGATATTTGTGTGGCTATATCAGAACCTCAGGCGTTGCTGCGATCATCTACAGGGTAATCAGATTATCCTTGAGGTATTTCATGTTTCCTCATGCTTTTAGATTTATTTTAGAATTAATATTGGATAATAAGATTAGATCTAGAGATTTAGATCTGAAATACATATAGGATAAATTTTTTTAAATTATTCCATCTCAGATTTGATGAAATCTGGAAGATCCTACAAGGAAAAAGGTGATTTTTCCTTCAGCATATCGAGCGGCGATTCCATCTGATCCGTGATTACCTCGAAAAGGGTTATGTCGAGGTCAAGAGAGTCGACTCCATAGATAATATGACAGATCCGCAGACTAAGCCATTAGACCGACAGAAGATCGAAGCCCACCTTGAGAAGATGAGACTTAGATATGTAGCCAATTGGCATTAGGTCAAGTGGGAGTTTGTTAGATGTGTGCCCTAGATGCTAGATTGACTGACACATTCATGTACAAATCTAAGGACAAATTTATAATTTTGACTATAAATGAATAAAAAGGTTATTCTTCTATCACATTGTGTACATTGTGTCTGTGATACATCCTTTGAGTTAGTAGGAATGTCAATTCATATTTTCAAGAGTTGAAAATTTGAGGCATGAATTTATATAACTAACTCATAAACAGCTCTTGACCATAAGATCATCACGAGGATGGTGATCGATCCGAAAGGTGTTGAAAAATGTATCCCAAAAGCTAATCATCAAGCTGTTGATGGTTGAGCAATCAAGTATTGTAATTAATTTGTTAATAAATAAAATATATTTTTGGTATTTTCATCATAAGTCTTCATCTTCTAATGAACTCCGTTGTTATGATGAAGTCCTTAGGGCTATTTAAGTTTGATAAAGAGAGGATTTATCGATTAGTCTTTAAAACTGTTCACGACCAAATGATAAACTGTTAATAAGGACGACAGCTTCTATCGAGCATAGGTCACTGTAGGCCATATGGGTTGGTTGTCCTCTTAACCAAGGAGTGTGGAGACATTGGTATGGCATACAGATGAGATGTAAAGGTACATTGTCATTGAACGTGACCAACTCCAGAGCATTCTGCTGTCGAGAATGTCTCTGATGGAATATAGGTATAAGTGTCCCTTAGACCTAAGATCGCCTCAGTGACTTGCAAGCAACTCACTGTGCTTTGGTACTGGACTAACTAAATTTTTAATTCAGGGATGGAAGGCTTCTGGGCACAGTCAAGTACTTGCGAAGTCAGAGTGTGATCGAGATGGGATTGACCACTCCAAGAGTTGGAGAAGAATGAGTCACTGTATTTCAATTTAGCAAAATCTTGGCCAGGATAATCCATAAGATGGATTTGATATTTTGAAATACAATGTGGATAACCTGATCAGAGTTGACAGTTGAACTCTGATATGTCCTATGATCATTTTGGTCAAGAGGATGAATTATATGGAAACTATATCCGCATGGGTTCTAAGGATGTTGTTCTACACATTCGACCTATCCTGTCATCGGGTACCATTGCTAGATGGTCACTTTGATTGGTACAAAAATTTGTTCCTGTGCGATTCTAGGGTTAAATGATCAATACGATTGACATTTAATCCAGTGCAAGTGTTGCAGGAAGATCGATTAGCAATTTGATTGCTAATTGGCTTAATTTGATTAACCCAATGGGTTGAGATTAAGTTTAATTAAATATAATTTAATTAGTTTTAGTTTGGGCTTGATTGGATCAAGTCCAATTAGTTTATTAGATAAACCAATTGCAAGGAAAAACTAATCCTAGTTCAATTAGGACTTGGGTCAACCTAATTTCTAATTTGATTAAAAAATTAAATCAGATTTAAATTTAATTTAATCTGATTAAATTAGATTTTTAATTGGGTTAAGATCTATTTTAATTAGGTTGATCTAATTTTGGTTTGATTTAATTTGAGAAACCAAATTAAAACAAGTCATAAGATAAAATCCTAGTAAGACTAGGATTCCACCTTACACCACATAAGCCCCCCCCACGCCCTCTCTCTTATTCCATGCCAATTTTCTCTTATTTTGTGTGAAAAAAGCCCTCTTCCAGGTCTCTCCCATGTCCACAAAATGTTTTCTCTCTTCTTTCTTACATGGAAGGTCGTTTGGATCAAATCAAAGAAGAATAAGTTTGGATTTCGAATTCTATGAGATAGAGTTTTAGAAATCCAAAACTCTTTCAATTTTGCACCGAATATATCCAAACATTTTTTAGAATTTTCATAAATTTTAGGGTACATATTGTGCACCCTTTTCTAGTGGTCCATGCATGAAAATAATGAGGAGGTGCTCAAGAGTTGGGCGCCCCTTATCTTGCCATGTTTGGATAAGCCTTGACTAGGTATTTGACCTAGACAAGGACTCTATCATATCTCTCTCTATAAAATGAGTTTCTTTATGAAATTTTTGAAGAAGATAGATATTTGAGATACCTTTGGACCACCCAAAAATCAAAGAGAAAGACCTTTGGGTCATGGTTATATAATAGACACAAGATAGGGTGTTTAGAGAGAGAAACGAGAAGAAGAAGAGGGTCTTCTTCTAGGGTTGTTTGTTTTCATCTCTTCCCTTCCTCCATCTTGAGTTTTCTGAGAGTATCTCAGATCTAAAAATCCTCCTCCTACTTATCATCTTTGGAAGAGCTCAAATCAAAAAGAAGGAGGCATCTGATCAACCATCAAAGAAGGATCAGTGCAGTACTAGCATACTGTGCTGATTTTCTGAAGCAGGACTTCTGATCGAGATTCGTGGGCTCGTGTGGATGACTCCTAGAGGCCGGATGCATGTGCAGCTTGCTACATCATCCTTAAACCCAGATCAGTGAGGTTAGAATGTCTAACTTGCAAGGTAATAGATCTGATCTATTGTTTAATACATACATTAGATGTGGTATAGAAACATGTTGATATGATCAACATGTAGTTCATGCTCCATATATTTTAATTTTTGATTTAATGCTATGTAATAATTATATAATAGGATCTTAGATCTAGAGATTCTCTAGTTTTAAAAAATAAATTTTGATTTATTTTAGTCTTTCGCTACATGATCTTGAAAAAATTTCAAGATCTAACCCTGAAACCCTAGATCAGGTTCCTACAATTGGTATCAGAGCCTAGGTTCTTCATTACATGATTATTTATACATGCTTAGATTATTTTTTAGATTAAATTTAATTTATAATCTAATTATTAAATCTAAAATTAAAATTTTAGATCAATCATGAACTGCAAGGTTGTCCTGCTGTAAGGTTTACCCCTTACAGTGCAAAGGTTGTCCTAGTTCGTATAGATTTATCTTTAATCATAAATTTGTTAGATATGATCTAGATTAAATTTATGATTTATTAGATTTAAAAGATATTTAAATCTGAAATAAAATCTCTTTGTTAATAATTTTTGTGCAAAGAAACTGTTTAAAGTTGAAATTGTTTCAATTACATAAACTTGTTTAGATTAGATCTAAAGTAGTTTCATGTTTATTTCACTTGTATCTTGATTATGAATCAAACATGTAATATGGTTGGTAGAATCATATTGTAAAATTATTTTACAAATATAAAAATTATTTTTTTTGAAAAGTCGAACCCAATCCTCAGCTCAAAACTTAATTAAGAATTAAGAAGTTGTTTTGATTAGGTTCTAGGATTGTGAATTGAAGAACCTAAGACACAAACCATAACACATTGGGTTAATGGGTTAGTGAGAATTAGGTCCATTAATTGGATTAGACCTATGGTTAGATTAAAGATGGACTTAATTAGAGAATTGACTAAATCTAATCAATTGATGTCTTAGATTAGGTCAAGGATTTTATAGATCAATTACAATAGTTATAGTTGGTCAAGTCCATATCTTTAACGAGAACCAAATGGACTTGATTCTTGGCTAAGCGGTCTAGCATGAACTGTTAGGTTGATCTAATCGAAACTAATTAAACCAGTTGATGTCTAAGGTAAACCAGACCGGTGGTTTTTAATTGGGAGTCCGCTTACCTGGCCATTTCTGATGGTGTCTAAGGCAAGCTTTGGCCGACCCTCCTACTGATCGAACTTACCTGACCTCTTGGTGAAATTATGTTTTGATCGGATCACTTGACTATTTGAGCTGACCTATGTCAGCTAGGTAAATCAGTGTGACTAATTTAGGTGCTCTTAGACCAGCCCTTTTAATGGTCTCCCTTAAGCTGACTTGGTGAAGCCAGTGGGAGGATCATGATACGCTGGTTCATCTAACCTCATCCTTTAAATCATTTAAATCTTCTAAAATTATTAGGTCCTTAAAATGATAAAGTTATGGAGATAACTGAGTCATAGCCTCCCATTAAGGTGTTTGATAATGAGTCCATTAACTCAATAATCATTGCAGATCCAAAGGCCTGGTGATTGTTGACTAATGGAATTATCACTCATCATATGATGACTTGGAAGGATCTCTCTAATGGTGGTTAGGTGAGCCAACCAAAGTTGGGCTTAATCATTCGTTGGTTAGATGCACCAGGTATGGTCATTGTTGTGATCCAGGTGGTGTGACCAAGGCCCAGGAGACTAAGGCTAAGGCCAAGGTCCATCATTCATGAGGGCTTCACGGAGGCTCTAGGGCTAGTTGGGCCCTAGGTTGAAAGACTGTGGGCCTTTCGGGTTCTTGAAGTCTAGGTTATGTGGGCCTCAAGGGACCAACTCTTTATGGACCAGGTCTGGGCCCAGGATAGGTGAGATTAGGTCGAGTCATGGGTGTACATGGGTCTGGGTTAACCTAATCTCCCATAGAGTTGGTCAAGGAAGTTTCGGATTTGGATCACTTGACCCTGTGTTTATATATACATGTACTGTGTATAGGTTGGATTAAGCCAAGTAATACACAACTCTTTCTCCCAAGTCTCTCTCTCTCTTCTCTCTCTCTCTCCAGCAATTCTCTACACCCCAGGAGCAAGAAACCCTAGGGTTTCTTGCCACCAGGTCCTAAAAAGGAAAGAAAAGCAAGGAGGCACGGGTGAGATCTCCATCAATAGATCTACAAGAAAGGCTGCAGCAGGATAGATCTGCAAAGTCTATCTCCATCTACCTTCTTCCCTATCTAGAATGCCCTGATTTAAGATCTACAAATTGGAAGACCTCAGTCCAAGTCTGATCTGGTTGGATACTAGATCTTAGATTTTTTAGAGGTGATTTCAGAGGCGTTCTTCATCTGGAACGAAAGGCTGATGAAGAAGACAGCAAGCAGACTGATTTCATCAAGGGCCTTCAATCGAGTCCAGAAGTCTCCAGATCTGTTCGTTGCTGGTTTTGCTGCACCCAAGGTCCATGGGAGGAGCCAGGATCATGCTCCAACAGTTGGTATCAGAGCCACGATGGTGAGAAAGTGGTTCCAAGCACGAGAAGTTGAAGATCCCAAGTGCTGAAAATTTTCAGCAAGGTACCATCAACGTATATTCTACACTTCTTGATTTTATATTATTTGTTTGGCTTAGATCCAATCATGGGCAGCAACATGAAGGTCGAGTTCGAGAAGTTTGATGGCAAGGAGAATTTTTTCATGTGGAAAATCCGGGTGGAGGATCTTCTGGTGCAAGCAGATCTGGATCAGGCTTTGGATGAGAAGCCTGAGGGAATGACAGATAAACAGTGGGCATCGTTGGAGAAGAAAGCATGCTCGGTGATCAGAGGATGTTTGGTGGATGCGGCATTGTATTCGGTGCTGGAAGAAAAGACGCCGAAGGGCCTTTGGTTGAAGTTGCACACCATGTATATGGGAAAGAATATGTGCAACAAGCTAATACTGAAGAAGAGGTTGTACAGTCTTCAGATGCAGGAGGGATCTGATGTGATTGGCCACATTCAGAGGTTCGACCAGTTGTGCATGGAGTTGATGAATATCGGGGTGAAGCTGGATGAGAAGGATAAGTCCCTGTTGCTTTTGTGTTCATTGCCATGATCATATGATTCTTTGGTGACTACACTGCTCTACGACAAGGAAACTCTGGAATATGAGGACATGGTCTCGGTGCTGAGGTCTAATGAGCAAAGAGAAAAGTTGACCAGAGATCATGCTCCCTAGGAGGGTTTGGCAGTAGGGGAGAGGATAGGCAGATGCAGAGGCAAAAGCAAGTCCATGGGGCAGTCCAAGTCCAGGAAGGGAAAGAAAGAGATGAAATGCTTCAAGTGCAACGAGCCCGGGCACTTCAAGCGAGAATATCCACTATGGAAGAGCAAGAAGGGAGAAAGAAGTGGCTCGAAATCAGTGAGTGCAGTTGCTGGACAGCAGGTGGAGGATAATCTACTTGTGGTATCAGATGGTCATAGGCATTACATAGAGAACTGGACACTAGACTCTGTGTGCTCACATCACTACACACCACACAGGTCTTGGTTTGCGACATACACCAAGACAGATGAGAGATCAGTGACTCTAGGCGACAATCATCCTTGCAAGGTGGCTGGGATAGGGACAGTCAGGGTGAGGATGTTTGATGGGATTGTGAGGATATTGACAAATGTAAAGCACATCCTGGAGCTGGAAAAGAATCTGGTGTCACTAGGCTACTTGGAGCGTAGTGGATACAGCTTCAGCAGTAGGGCTAGAAGTGGAGTACTGAACATCTCCAATGGAGCTATGGTAGTGATGAGAGGCAGGAGGTTGGACAATAACCTCTATCATATGGAGGGATCCGTGGTGACCGAAGAGTCTGATGCAGCAGCTGCAGCACAGGACCAGCAGGGGACTTACAGGATGTGGCACTACCGCCTAGGCCACATGGGTGACGGGGGGCTGAGGGAGTTGAGCAGGAGAGGACTCATCTCTGATCTGGAGGATGGTGCTACAGGGAAGATCTGTGAGCTTTGCCAGATGAAAAAGCAGAGGAGAGTTTAGTTCAACATCAGTACAGCCCGCAGTGCAGTCCCTCTGGAGTTAGTACACATGGATGTGTGGGGACTAGCCCCAATTTTAGCTAGAAATGGGGCCAGATACTTCATGACCCTGATTGATGATTTCTCAAGAAAACTCTGGATTTACTTCATGAGAGAGAAGTCAGAGGTCTTCACCAAGTTCAAGATCTGGAGAGCTGAGGTGGAGAAGGATCTGGGGAGGAGCGTGAAGTGTCTGAGGTCAGACAATGGTGGAGAGTACACCAGCAGAGAGTTCCAGGACTACTGTGAGAAGTGTGGGATCAGAAGACACTTCTCAGTTAAGGAGACTCCACAACAGAATGGGGTGGCCGAGAGGATGAACAGAACACTTCTGGAAAAGGCACGATGCATGAGGCTGTAGGCAGGGCTTCCAAAAGAGTTCTGGGTTGACACAGTTGACGCAGCGGGTTACTTGATCAATCGGTCACCTCACACCAGGTTGGATGGCAGGCTTCCAGAGGAGGTGTGGTCTGGGAGGATAGTTGGGCTAGGCCATCTACGGGTATTTGGGTGCACAGCCTATGTGCACATTAGAGCTGATGAGCGGAGCAAGCTAGACGTCAGATCACGCAAGACGGTGTTTCTAGGCTATCCACGAGGAGTCAAGAAATACAGGCTGTGGGATCCCTTGAAAAAGAAAGTCATCATTAGTCGGGATGTGACTTTTGATGAGGAGTCATTCCTACAGAGGCGAGCAGGCATGGAGGAGCAGCAGGAGCAGGATGAGGTCCAGCAGGGCACTGCTGGACAGCTAACCTCTTTGATTTTGCCTCTTGCAGGTACTACTGGAGGACATGACATTCAGGTGAAAAACCTACCTAAGGTGTCTTCACAGGTGGAGAGGACTCGGATGGATGATCGAGGCGGAGAGGTCCAGCAGGAGAGAGCTGGGCCGAGGACTGATATCGGTGTTGCCCTACACAAGCCCAAGAGGACCATCAGGCAATCAGACCGATATGGCTTCGAGGAGACGCTGTCATATGCCTTGGTGACAGCGAATGGAGACCCATATATGTATCAGGAGGCTATTGAGAGCCAGGATAGAGAGCGGTGGGTCCAGACGATGTCCGAGGAGATGCAGTCTCTCCACCAGAACCAGACGTGGTGATTGGTGTAGTTGCCACAAGGGAAGAGGTCCATTGGCTGCAAATGGGTCTACAGTCGCAAGGACAGAGTGGAGCTGGTTTAGGCCTTGGGACACCAAGGTGGAGATTGTTGTGATCCAAGTGGTGTGCCCAAGGCCCAGGGGACCAAGGCTAAGGCCAAGGTCCATCATTCATGAGGGCTTCATGGAGGCTCTAGGGCTAGTTGGGCCCTAGGTTGAAAGGTTGTGGGCTTTTTGGGTTCTTAAGGTCTAGGTTATGTGGGCCTCAAGGGACCAACTCTTTATGGACCAGATCTGGGCCCAAGATAGACGAGATTAGGTCGAGTCATGGGTGTACATGGGCTTGGGTTAACCTAATCTCCCATAGAGTTGGTCAAGGGAGTTTTGGGTTTGGATCACTTGACCCTGTGTTTATATTTACATGTACTGTGTATAGGTTGGATTAAGCCAAGTAATACACAACTCTTTCTCCCAAGTCTCTCTCTCTCTTCTCCCTCTCTCTCTAGCAATTCTCCACACCCCAGGAGCAAGAAACCCTAGGGTTTCTTGCCGCCAGGTCCTAAAAAAGAAAGAAAAGCAAGGAGGTGCTACCCCCTTCCCCCTTGCAGCCGCCAACCAGATTGCTCCCCTCCTCTCTTGCAGCTGCCCAAACATCAGGTCCAGGGCTTGAAATCTCTTGCTATGAAATTGGTACAAGTTTCTCTCAGATCTAGAGTTGATCTGAGGTCGTTTGAGGTACGGGTGAGATCTCCATCAACAGATCTACAAGAAAGGCTGCAGCAGAATAGATCTGCAAGGTCTATCTCCATCTATCTTTTTCCCTATATAGAATGCCCCAATTAGAGATCTACAAATTGAAAGACCTCGGTCCTGGTCTGATTTGGTTTGGTACCAGATCTTGGATTTTTTAGAGGTTATTTTAGAGGCGTTCTTTATCTGGAACGAAAGCCTGACGAAGAAGACAGCAAGCAGGCTGATTTCGTCAAGGGCCTTCAATCGAGTCCAGAAGTCTCCAGATCTATTCGTTGCTGATTCCGCTGCACTCAAGGTCCATGGGAGGAGCCAGGATCGTGCTCCAATAGTCGTGTTAATGGTTGGACCTAACCGGATCCTTACGGTGGAGGCCAAAGCCTACTGATTAGGTTTCTGGGGCAAAATTAAAATTACTAGAAATTATTTAGAGAAACAATTGGTTATGAACCTAGCCTTAGATGTACATGGGTTGGCCAACCAAAGTTGGGCTTGTGTGCAGTCTAAGTGGATTCTAGTACCCACTAAGAAATTAGGGTAATTCCTCGAATTGGAGGTAGAGGCTACCAATTCGAATAAAATAGTGAGAGAAATCTTTTGATTAAAGTTCAAATCTTTAGGTTTAATGAATCAATTACTAATTAGGTTATGATTTTCTTTTGCAAGATATGGCCACTTTCCTATTGCTCCAATCATTGTTGGACAATGATAAGTTGGTGGGACCCAACTTCGGTAGCTGGTACCGAAAGTTGAAGATAGTCCTGGAGCATGAATGGATCCTGTATGTGATAATGGATCCTGTACCTGAGGAGCCAGCTGCCAATGCACGTGGAACAGTCAGAGACACTTACCAGAATGGCTCAGTGATCGGACCACAGTGCACTGTATCATGCTGGCTGCTATGAGCGACGAGTTTAGTCGCAGATTCGAGATGGCTCAGCCAAAAGATATGCTTCAATTGTTGGAGGATGCCTTTGGCACATTCGATGACGTGGAGAGGCACAAGACTAGTTGTGCCATCTTCAACGCCAAAATGCGGGATAGTGCCTCTGTCACTGATCATGTATTGTACATGATCGAGCTGATGGAATGATTGAGCAAGCTCGATTTTCTCTTGCATGAGCAGCTTGGGAAAGATGCAATACTGAACTCGCTGCCCAAGTCTTATCTCCCATTCCTCACTCATTATAGAATGACAAAGCCTGAAGTAAACTACCATGGGTTACTGGGGTTGCTTCAGAACTTTGAGAAGGATCACCAACTCCACAAGGAGTCGGTGAACTTAGTGGGAGATTTGTCTTCTGGTTCTCGACCTTTTAAGAAAGGGAAGAAGAACAAGAAGAAAGAGAAGAAGGTACAAGTTCAGGCTGGGACATCAGTGCAGAGCCAGACCAGAAAGATCAAGCCCGATAAGAGTCTATTCTACTAGCAAGCACCCTAGATTAGATAGTGTGTTAGATATCTACTTATAGCACTGTAGGCTAGGTCATATAAACAAGAACAGAATAAACAGGTTGACTCAAAAGAAAATCCTCGAAGTCAGTGATTATGAATCACTTCCAACCTGTGAGTCCTGTCTTCTTGATAAAATTATCAAGTTATCTTTTACTGAAAAAGATGAGAGAGCTATTGAGCTCTTGAGCCTAGTACATACTGATGTATGTGGGCCCATGAGCACAAGTGCTAGAGGTGGATATTTCTACTTCATAACTTTCATGGATGACCTATCCAGATATGGATATATCTATCTGATGAAACATAAGTCGGATTCATTTGAAATATTCAAACGATTTCAAAGTGAAGTAGAAAAATAAACTGAGAAGAGTATTAAAACTCTTCGATCTGACTGAGGAGGAGAATACCTTTCTAGTGAGTTTCTCACATATCTAGGAGAGAATGGGATTCTCTTCCAATGGACTCCTCCAGGAACACCACAGCATAATGGTGTGTCTGAAAGGAGGAATCAGACTCTATTAGACATGGTCTGATTCATGATGGGTTTTGCTAGCTTGCCGATATCCTTCTGGGAATATACACTCGAATCGGCCTGTTACTCGTTAAATAGGATTCCAAGTAAGTCTGTAATTAAGACTCCATATGAGATATGGATAGGACGTAAGCCAGCACTTTCACACCTTAGTGTCTGAGGGTGCCCGACCTATGTCAAACGATTAGTCATAGACAACCTTGGACCTAGGTCTGACAAATGCACATTCATTGGGTACCCCAAAGAGATGAAAGGATATTTTTTCTACCATGCTGATGAACAAAAGGTGTTCATTAGCCTTAAGGCAATCTTTTTAGAAGAGTTTCTTGATGAAGGAACCATTGCTTCAAAGGTTGAACTTGATGAAGTTCAACAGGTAGAAGGACCGACACCAATAGCTGAATCTGAGTCAGATTTGATTGGATCAGATTCGAAGCCCAATGTACCTGCTCCATTAAGACAATCTGATAGAGTACCGTATTAGCCAGACAGATACTATGATTTCTTGGTTCGGGATGGTATCCCATCGAACTCGATGAGAACGATGAGGATCCGATCACCTATATGGATGCAATGCAAAGATCTGATTCTGAGAAATGGCTTGAAGCCATGAAATCTGAAATGGAGTCCATGAAGGTCAACGATGTATGGACATTGGTTGACCCACCTGAAGGGGTTAAACCCATTGGGTGTAAATGGATCTTCAAAAGGAAGAGAGGTGCAGACGAAAAGTTGGAGACCTATAAAGTCCGTCTGGTTGCCAAGGGATATCGTCAACGTTATGGTATTGACTATGACGAGATGTTTTCCCCTGTGGCAATGCTCAAATCTATTCGGATAATGCTTGCAATAGCTGTCCATCTGGATTATGAGATCTGGCAGATGGATGTAAAGACAGCTTTCCTGAATGGAGAGCTGACCGAAGAGGTGTATATGATACAACCTGAGGGATTTACATCCACAGATGAGTCCAAGGTGTGCAAACTTCAGAGATCCATTTATGGATTGAAGCAAGCTTCTCGAAGTTGGACCATGCATTTTGATAAGGTGATCAAAACGTATGGCTTCATTAAGAATGGAGAAGAGCCCTGCATCTATAAATGGGTAAATAGTCTAGTTGTGGTATTCCTTGTCTTGTACGTGGATGACATTCTCTTAATCAGGAATGACATCCCCGCACTACAGGGAATAAAAGTTTGGTTGTCATCACAGTTCTCCATGAAGGACTTGGGTGAAGCATCCTACATCCTAGGGATGAAGATCTATGTGATAGATCTAAAAAGATGTTTGGATTATCCCAGTCCACATACATAGATACTGTGCTGAAGAGGTTCAGCATGGAGAATTCCAAGAAGGGCTATCTACCGATAGACCATGGAATTTTTTTCTCTAAGAAGGATTGTCCGACAAGTCCTGAAGAGAGAGAGCATATGAGTAGAGTCCCATATCCTTCGATCGTGGGATCTATCATGTACGCCATGATATGTACAAGACCAGATGTGGCATACTCACTAGGAGTAGTGAGTAGATACCAATCTGATCCTAGAGAAACCCACTGGAAAGTGGTTAAAGCCATCCTTAAGTATTTGAGAAATACTAAGGACCAATGGTTGGTTTATGGCGAGTCAGATCTGAAACTTGTGGGGTTCACAGACTCCAGCTTTCAATCTGATCATGGTGACAGTAGAAGTGTGTCGGGTTATATCTTTACTCTGAATGGTGGAGCTATCTGCTGGAAGAGTTTCAAGCAGCATACTATGGCAGACTCTATTTGTGAAGCAGAGTACATCACAGCATCGAATGCCGCAAAGAAAGCTGTGTGGCTGAGAAAATTCATCAACGAGCTCGAAGTAGCACCCTCTCTCGATGGTCCGATCCTACTCTACTGCGACAGCACTGGTGCCACAGCTTAGGCGAAGGAACCCAAAGCACACCAGCGGATGAAGTACATCTTGCGTCACTTCCACCTGATCCGAGAGATCATGGATCGAGATGACATCGACCTTTAGAAGATCGACGGAAAGGAGAACCTGATCGACCACTTCACTAAAGCCCTGGCAATAAAGGAGTTCGACAACCACAAGTTGAAGATGGGTATTAGATACTGTGCCGAGTAGCTTTAGGACAAGTGAGAGTTGTTGGAAAATGTATCACAGAAGCCAATCATCAAGCTGTTGACGGTTGAGCAATCAAGTATTATAATTGATTTGTTAATAAATAAAATATATTTTTGGTATTTTCATCATAAGTCTTCATCTTCTAATGAACTTCGTTGTTATGATGAAGTCCTTAGGACTATTTAAGTTCGATAAAGAGAGGATTTATCGATTAGTCCTTAAAATTATTCACGACCAAATGATAAGCTGTTAATAAGGATGACAGCTTCTATCGAGCATAGATCGCTGTAGGCCATATGGGTTGGTTGTCCTCTTAACTAAGGAGTGTAGAGACACTGATGTGGTATACAGGTGAGATATAAAGGTACATCATCATTGAACGTGACCAACTCCAGAGCATTCTGCTGTCGAGAATGTCTCTGATGGGATATAGGTATAAGTGCCCCTTAGACCTGAGATCGCCTCAGTGACTTGCAAGCAACTCACTGTGCTTTGGTACTGGACTAACCAAATTTTTAATTCAGGGATGGAAGGCTTTTGGGCACAGTCAAGTACTTGCGAAGTCAGAGTGTGATCGAGATGGGATTGACCACTCCAAGAGTTGGAGAAGAATGAGTCACTGTATTTCAATTTATCTAAACCTTGGCCAGGGTAATCCATCAGATGGATTTGATATTTTGAAATACAATGTGGACAATCTGATCAGAGTTGACAGTTAAACTCTGAGATATCCTATGATTATTTTGGTCAAGGGAATGAATTATATGGAAACTATATCCGTATGGGTTCTAAGGATGTCGTTCTACACATTCAACCTATCCGGTCATCGGGTACCATTGCTAGATGGTCACTTCGATTGGTATAAAAATTTATTTCTGTGCTACCGACTTAGATTTAGACCTATGAGATCATACACATTAGAGTTCATGATATGATTGGATGGTTGATCAATGATTAAGAATCGTTCTAGGGTTAAATGATCAATACGATTGACATTTAACCCAGTGCAAGTGTTGCAGGAGGATCGATTAGCAATTTGATTGCTAATTGGCTTAATTTGATTAAGTCAATGGGTTGAGATTAAGTCTAATTAAATATAATTTTATTAGTTTTGGTTTGGGCTTGATTGGATCAAGTCCAATTGATTTATTGGATAAGCCAATTGCAAGGAAAAACTAGTCCTAGTTCAATTAGGACTTGGGTCAACCTAATTTCTAATTTGATTAGAAAATTATATCAGATTTAAATCTAATTTAATCTGATTAAATTAGGTTCTTAATTAGATTAAGACCTATTTTAATTGACTGATCTAATTTTGGTTTGATTTGGTTTGAGAAACCAAATTAAAATAAGTCATAAGATAGAATCCTAGTAAGACTAGGATTCCACCTTGCGCCACATAAGCCCCCCCCACACCCTCTCTCTTATTCCACAACAATCCCCTCTTATTTTGTATGACAAAAGCCCTCTCCTAGGTCTCTCCCATGTCCACAAAAAGTTTTCTTTCTTCTTTCTTACATGGAAGGTGGTTTGGATCAAATCAAAGAGGAATAAGTTTGGATTTCGAATTCTATGAGATAGAGTTTTAGAAATCCAAAACTCTTTCAATTTTGCACCGAATTTATCCAATTTTTTTTTAAAATTTTTATATATTTTAGGGTACACATTGTGCATCTTTTTTTGGTGGTCCATGCATGAAAATAAGGAGGAGGTGCTCAAGAGTTGGGCACCCCTTATCTTGCCATGTTTGGATAAGCCTTGATTAGGTATTTGACCTAGACAAGGACTCTATCATATCTCTCTCTATAAAATGAGTTTATTCATAAAATTTTTGGAGAAGATATATATTTGAGATATCTTTGGGCCATAAAAAAATTAGAGAGAAAGACCTTTGGGTATTAGAGATATAATAGACACAAGATAGGGTGTTTAGAGAGAGAAACGAGAAGAAGAAGAGGGTCTTCTTCTAGGGTTGTTTGTTTTCATCTCTTCCCTTCCTCCATCTTGAGTTTTCTGAGAGCATCTCAGATCTGAAACTCCTCCTACTTCTTATCTTTGGAAGAGCCCAAATTAAGAAGAAGGAGGCACCTGATCAGCCATCAAAGAAGGATCAACGCAGTACTAGCATACTGTGTTGATTTTCTGAAGCAGGACTTATGGTCGAGATTCGTGGGCTCGTGTGGATGACTCCTAGAGACCGGATGTATGTGCAGCTTGCAACATCATCCTTAAGTCCGGATCAGCGAGGTTAAAATGTCTAACTTGCAAGGTAATAGATTTGATCTATTGTTTAATACATACATTAGATGTAGTATAGAAACATGTTGATATGATCAACATGTAGTTCATGCTCTATATATTTTAATTTTTGATTTAATACTATGTAATAATCATGTAATAGAATCTTAGATCTAGAAATTCTCTAATTTTAAAAAATAAATTTTGATTTATTTTAGTCTTCCGCTGCATGATCTTGAAAAAGTTTCAAGATCTAACCCTGAAACCCTAGATCAGGTTCCTACAAAAGGTTGGTGTACGATCGCTTCCTTAGGATAGATGTGTCTTGAGTCTACGGTGTGAAGATACTGAAGTGAGAGTATAGGTATTCATTGAGAATGAGAGTACTAAGCGTGACCATCTCGAGTAGTCATAAGGAAGTCTACCTTCTCGTCGATGACTAACTCGATGTTGCAGTTGTGTGTCTAGCTCGTTGACCTGAGATGCATCGACAGTTCATCTTGAGTCTGTTATAGTTTGACTACATCATAACTCGGTCTCCTAGCCATCCATAACCCTGAGGTGTATGTTGGCTGTGGCATATTCATTGTAGGAACCAGATCGCACCAAAATGGAATCTATCAACCTTGGTAGATGAGAGGAGTAGTCCTATGATGATCGAAAGATAGAGTCCTTAAGTCCATGGCCATGGTAGAGTGAAATAATGAAAAAGAGTTCCATTGGAGTTTCACATCGGACTCAGATCGATCGATTGATTCATATGACTGATGTTGGGTTTGACGAGTTCACCTTAACCCTAATTCAGTCGGGACTCATGATAGACGAACTCAATCACACAGATAGCTGCACCGAGAGGTTTTTTTTAAGTTCTGATGGATTGCCACCACATACTGCTAAGTATTACTGGTGGATTTTTGGAGCAATTAGAATGATTTTGATGATCGATCATTCTAATTGTCTGAATCAGAAGAGTTTTAGTCCATCGAAAGGAGTTTCGATAATGTCGATGATGAGATCACGACATGTCTCATTACCATACAGAATTAAACCTAACCGGGTTACACAAACAAGAGTTAGGGTCTGGATATCATCAACTGAGCTAGCCCAGTTCAATTGATTTGGATTAGATCCAATTAGGTTCAAGAAAATCATGCTAGCACACGATTGAGCCTAACTTTCTCCTCATGTAATCTTTTCTATCTCGACTGAGCCAAATGTAATTTGACTCACCCAGAGAACTTTGAGAAGATTTTTCTCAGTCTAAATGAAGCTTGTCCAGCTTAAAAAAGGCTTGTTTTAATTCATGAGATGAATTTAAGATAACACCTGCTAATTCCTGACACCTACCATTTTTATTTTAGGACATTTATCAAATGTTGACATATGGGTCTTAAACTGAAGGCCACTTGGCAAGGGCTCATTGGAGGATTTTTGTGGAGTGTCCACATACCAAAACCACATTACATTGAGTGCCATAATCAGATTATGGCATGAGCCCAATTGGATTAAGTGGGCACCCCAAGTGGATAAGGATGGAGAGTCTTGATCAACATGGACTTGTTGGCGCCAACCTCTCCTTGTGCTTATCCAATGTTGGTGCCAACTTAGGAGAGAGAGTGGGAGTTCTTATCTGATATTATCAGATGACATCACTCCATCAATCAAAATTTTTTTAGATTTAATGAAATTTTTTGATTGGTCGAATGATGTGGCACTGCGCAGTGCAGCAGGGTCTATATAAACCCTGTCTGCGCCTAGGGTTTAGAGATTATGCTCTCTACCCATCAAAAGCCAGTCACCCCTCCTCTTCTCTATGTCCTCCCAGCTTTTCTCTCTCCTCTCTTCACGTCCAAAGAGTTGGACATCCATCTGGCAAAGGTCTAAGGCATGGTGACGCCTGGAATAGGAAGGCTGCAGGACATCTTCGACAGGTTACTGCTCCAACTTCAGAAGGAGTTCTGAAATACTTTCAAATCAGATAGAGATCTAATTTTTGGAGTGTAGATTTGTGAGGAGAATATGTTCTAGGTCCTACCTGAGTGGATACAGGTAGAGGCCAGGCACTTGCATGGCTACATCAGAACCTTGGAATTTTTACGATCATCTACAGGGTAATCAGATTACCCTTGAGGTACTTGTTTCCTCTTCATATTTTAGATTTATTTTAGACTTCAATATAAGATAATAAAATTAGATCTAGAGATTTAGATCTGAAATAAATATAGGATAAAATTTTTTATAAATTTATTCCGTCCCAGATTTGGTGAAATCTGGAAGATCCTACAAGGAAAAAGATGGTTTTTCCTTCAAAGATTGGATCATGGGAGCTGATATAGCTCCCACCTGAGTGGAAGAAGTCAGAGGGAGTGCCCCTCTCTGACTAGCTTCAGAAGGCCTTTGCTTCTTTTGGGCCCCAATGGCAGTTGATGAGGATGCCTTCCTTTTCTTTTGCACATTTTTCCTCCTTAGTGCTTTGAGCTCTTCGGGCCTCATATCTACAACAAGCTAGAATAAGTTAAAAGAAAAAAGATGGAAAAAGAAGGTGAACATCAAAAAGCCACTAAACTAACTTCTAAGATCGATCAGACCGAGACCAATGCAGAAGAGAGTCTGCTCCGACAATAGTTTCTTGAGAAGAGAAATCTTGTACTTTCATAAAATTTTAGAGCATTCTATGTCCTCTCTTTCTAACTTTGAGATCTAAAAGATAGAATCATCGATCGACCCCGATAGAAAAATCTTAGACTCTCAATGGGAGGGCCCGAAACAAACAAAAATTGATCCTTCCACCTATGAACTAAAGAAAGGGCCTCCTTTATCAAAGTAGGGACCCCCCTTGGAGGAAAGACATATCACCAGTCTCCAGAACATCTCTTTATGGTGCAAAAAGATTGGAAGAGAGAAATGGATGGTTGGACTTTGGCCATGATGCAAATGGCAACGAAGCCAAAGATGAAGCAGAAGGAATTTGGGATGATCGAACAAAGTGAGATGTCGAAGAAGCAAAAGATTTTTACAATGAAGGGATGGCTGGGTAACCTAATTCTAGTCTGAAATGCTTCTTCGTACAAGCCGATCTGACCAGAGGGAGGATCATCGATTCTACCATTGGGCCCCATACACTCTAACTCTTATGGAGAAGGAATCCCATATTGAGCCCATAGACTCAAATCTCCTAAGTCCAAAATGAACCCAATGGTGCCAGGAACGTAAGATGGTCCGACTTCATGCTCGACACCAGAACCTATGGGATTTTCTCCCAAAGAAGAGGAAGACCCAGAAGACCAACCCTCACTAGAACCTTTCGAACCCACTATTGAAGGGTGGAAGAAGAAAAAGGAGAAAGTAGAAGGAATGAAGGAAATAGAGAGGGAGTCAAGAAAAATTGATAGAAAAAGAGGGGAAAATGGAAAATCAATAGGGGAGCAAGAAAACCCACCTATGATTGCATAGGAGATGAGGATAATTAACTGGAAGAAGTCATTGTCGGAGGTTGCGAACAACCCAAAGGAACTGCGGGAGACAGTCGGATGGAGATCTTCTCAAAAAACTAGGAGGAAACTAGAATTCTGACTTAGGAAAAGAGGAGGGGAATGATCTGGAAGCATAAGAGAAGATAAGGAGAAGATGTACCCCTTTTTATAGGAATAGAAAGGCCAGTATGGCCCAAATACCAAATTCCCTCGCCCATTGGATGGTTGACATGTGGTGCAACTCCACTGGCCAGTGCAAGCTGACAGATGGCTTATTTATGTTGGGAAATATGTCCTAAAGCCAATCATCTAAGTGGTAGATGATTGGAATTAGTATATGAATTATCTAATAATAATAGTTATTTGGCAGGTTCATCATAAAAGTTCTATCTTCCTTAAATGAACTCCTAAATTATGATGAAATTCTTAGAACTACAATCAATCAATAAAGGAAGATTTATCGGATAGTTCTTAAATTGTTCACGATCAAATGATAAGTTATTAACAAGGATGATAATTTATCAAGTGTAGGTCGCTGTATGCCATATGCGTTGGTTATCCTCGTAACCAAGTGGTGTGGAGACACTGGTATGGCATTCAAGTGAGATATAGGAGTACATCTACATTGAACGTGATCAATGTAACACTCTACTATCAAGAGTAGTTAGCTAAGGCCAATGGGTATAAGTGTCCCTTCGACCTGAGATCACCACGGTGACTTGCAAGCAACTCACTGTGCTTTGGTGCTGGACTGCCTGTATTTAATATAGGTTTGAAATATTTCTGGGTATAGTCAAGTACTTGTAAAGTCGGTGTATGAGTCAAGATGGAATTGAGCACTCCTGATTAACTTCAGAAAGAGAATATCTCGCTGTGTTTCAATTTAGCAAAACCTAGGCCTGGGTAATCCTCGTGAGGAGTCACGGGATTTGCAAAATTTTGAGACACAATAGAGATGACTCATATGAGTGTTGACAGTATACTCAAAGTTATCTCAACAATTATTGGTCAAAAGGATGAATTATATGGTAATCATGGGTCAAGGTACTTAGAATGTTGCTTTGCATACATTTGACCTATCTGGATGTCAGAAACCATTGCTAGATGGTTACTTCGACTGGTATAGAAATTAATTTCTGTACTATCAGTTTAGGTTCAAACCTACAGGGTCACACACATAAGAGGTTGTAATCTAATCAGATAGTTAATCGACGATTGAGAATCATTTTAAGGTTAAACGATCAATGTGATTGATGTTTGACCTAATGCAAGTGTTGCAGGAGGATCGATTAGCAATTGAATTACTAATTGGCTCAATCTGATTGAGCAATTACACTGAGATCAAGTCTAATTAAATTTAATTCAATTAAAATTAGTTTGGATTTAATTAGACTAAGTTTAATTGATTTATTGGATAAGCCAATTGCAAGGGAGAACAAGTCCCTGTTCGACTAGGACTTGTATGCACCTAATTTCTAATTAAGTTAAGATTTAAATCATAATTAAATATGATTTAATCTAATTTAATTGAACTCTTAGTTGGACTAGGATCATCATTAATTAGGTTACAATTAATTTGGATTGGGTTCAAAGTGTTTGACCTAATCTACATAAGAATCCTAGTTAGACTAGAACTCCATCTCTTCTCTTGCACCACCTAAGAAATCTTAAGCCCACACCCACTAATTAATTTCTAGATATATTTCTATAATATCCACATCCAAGGAATGTTATCTCACACCACTTATTCTAGATATTTGAATCAGATTTGATTTGATTCAATATCAAAAGAGATTTGGCTAATTATGGAAAGTGGTTTAGGTTTATCCTTTTTTTGAAAGAGTCCCTCTTCACAAGGACTCTTCTCTCCTCTCTTGCACCAACTTTCCCCAAGCTTATCCCTTCTTTTCATAGCCCCTTTTGTGGTTATTTTCATGCTCTCCATAAAATTTATGAGGGAGGGGGCGTCCAAGAGTTGGATGCCCCATGGACTCCTTGTTAGACTAGGTTTTATGACCTAGTCTACCATATAAAAAGTTGCCGCCCCATATGCTATCAAAAAGGAGTCAAAAATTCATAGCTTTTAGATAGAAATAGTAGAGGAGAAACAGGAAGGCATGGGTGGTTTGAGGTTCCAAAATCCTTGGAGTAGAGTCTTCAATCAAGAGATCAAAGGTTGATATCTTGTAGAGAGAAAGGTAAGAGAAAAGATTATCTTCTCTCATTATTTTTCTTTCATATTATTCTCTCTTTATTTTTTATGTGTTTTATGCGATAAAATTTGAGAGAGAAAGAGTATGGAATGGGTGGTTTGAGGTATCAAATTTCTTGGAGAAGAGTCTTCTATCAAGAGATCAAAAGTTGATGTCTTGTAGAAACAAAAGGTAAAAGAGAACATATTTTTCTCTTACTGTTTTTCTTTTCAGTTTATTTCCTCTTTATTTTGTGTTTTTATGTGATAAAAATATGAGAGAGAAAGAGGGATGGGATGGTGAATTCATGCTCCAATGAGTTGGAGCATGGTGATCTAATTTTGGACATGATTTGATCATGTTCTGATGAGAGAAGAAGAAGAAAAGAAGGTCTTCTCTTAAGGTTTCTTTTAAAACCCTTGTTCTCCATAAATCATGAGATTTTTTGATGAGAAAAATTTGATATCATAAGATCTGAAAATTTAAGAAATATCTAGAGAAGAAGGTCTTCTCATGTCCTAGCATAGAGATGTTCTCAGGACATCAATCGTTGATGTACTGAAAGAGAAGATCTGTCTTCTCTTAGGATCCTTTTCTTTTACATATTATTTTTGATTTTAGGAAGGTCAAAAGGTTTGACTTCTCCTTTATTCTTCCTCATATTCTTCATCTCTTGGAATCTCCAAGAGATTCGAAGAATATTTTTTAGATTAACCATCTGGAGGGATCTGCAAGAAGCTAACACTTCGAGCGAATTTTTGTTTGACGAATCTTAGATTTTGTTATAGCCTTGTGTGGATCACCTGTAGAGGTCGAATGCATATGCGGCTCCAAAGGCAATAAAAAAAATCAACCACAGAGTTCTCGACTCGCATGAAGGTAAGAGATCTGATCTCTTCTTTTATCTAGATATGATCTAGGTTTTAGATCTGAAACTGTTTCAGATCTAGGGTATTGATTTGATCAATATCAAAACTTTTATTTTTTGATTTATAAATATAATATGACATGTTATAGGTCCTAATTGTAAGGTTTAGTAATTTGATTACATATATTTGTAGATTAAATTATTTAATTTACATGTTTCGCTGTGTTATATTTCAAAAATATTTTAAAATTCATGCATGAAACCCTGCATCTTTTCCTATAGTGGTATCAGAGCAACTAGGTTCTTTTATAACATGTTCATGATTGCATTAACATAAATCTAAAAAATAAAATAATGATCGCATGGACTGTAGGTTGTCCTGCTATAAAGTTTACCCCTTACAGTGCAAAGGTTGTTCTGGTATGTTGCGATCTAGAAAATTTAAAAGAGTTTAAATAAATCTTGTCATGAATGTTTTAGATTAGGTCTATTTCATTTCATAAAATTTTATGTAATGTACATAGATTAAAATCAGCCAAGAACAGGATCTTGCAAAGGTTCTGTTTGTTGATCGGGCCGGCTCGACCAGCATGCCAGCTCGACTGAAAAATTGGCTGAATTTAATTGTTTTAACCTACAATTAGTGTTTGTTAGTGAAATAAGCTGACCCATTTTTGAAATGAGTCGACCTATTTAGTGAAACAACACTAAATTATATTAAATCTTTTAAAAGTTGAAAATAGTTTTCAAAATGCCGAACCCCAACCCTCAGCCATGAACTTAATTAAAAGAATTAAGTGATTGTTTAGGATCTAGGTTTGTGATTTAAAGATCCTAAGACAATTTCATAAAACATAGGTTAAAGGGTAATGGGTTAGTTTTGATCAGGTCATTAACTGGGTTAGACTTAGGGTTAGATTAAATATGGACTAAGTTAAAAAATTGATCAAATCTAATTAAAAGTTAATTAGGATTAGGTCATTTCTATAGATCACTTCAATAGATGTAATTGATCAAAGTCCATATATCTAACAAATGGACACTGATCGTGGCTCAGCGGCTGAGCCCGAGTCTTTAGGCAGACCAAATCAAAACTAATAAATCAGTTGGTGTCTAAGGTAAACCTGATCGATGATTTTTAATTGGGAGCCCACTTACCTAGCCATTTCTAATGGTGTCTAAGGCAAGCTTTGGCAGACCCTCTCAGCGATCATACTTACCTGGCCAATGTGGTTAATCAGGTCTTGATTAGGTTGCTCATTGATTCGTGCTAACCTATGTCACATAGGAAATCAGTGAGTCTAATTTTATTCAGTGAGACTGATCTAGGTGCCCATGGACTAAATTTGATCCTAGTCCTTGTTATTGATTTGAGAAGTCAGTGGGAGGACTTGACTTGATGAAGTCAATGGGAGCAAATTGGTCCATGTCCTTTCTATCCTTAAATCACTAATAATTTTAAATCTTTTAAAATTATTAGATCCTTAAAATGATAAAGTTATGGAGATAACTGAGTCATAGCCTCCCATTAAGGTGTTTGATAATGAGTCCATTGACTCAATAATCATTGCAGACCCAAAGGCCTGGTGCTTGTTGACTAATAGAATTATCACTCATCATATGACGACTTGAAAGTGTCTCTCTAATGGTGGTTAGATTAGCCAACAAAAGTTGGGCTTAATCATTCGTTGGTTAGATGCACCAAGTATGGTTATGTTAATGGTTGGACCTAATCGGATCCTTACAGTGGAGGCCAAAGCCTACTGATTAGTTTTCTGGAGAAAAATTAATCTAATAAACCCGTTGATCCTAACTTCAACCGCCAACCCTAGCTTTTGCTATTGATCTTAACTTCGGCCACTAAGCTAGGCTTTGGCTATTGATATTAGCTTCAATCATATGTCCTTAGCCAATATCATCAAGGCGACACCTAGATATTGAATGCCGATTCAAGAAAGGTCCTAACCCCAGCATCATCTTTGACCAAAGGATCTCTTCCCGATTCTCACTTCTAACCATAGGCTGTATTTCCTTTGAAGTCACGTCACTCCCGTACAATCCCATCAAGTCATGTCACTTCATATTAGACCATGCCACTCTAACGATTGGCTACACATCAGATGAGGTCATATCACATCACATCACCCCTAAAAGAAGCTGATTACACATTGGATAAAGTGACATCTATCGCCAAAACTTAGATCAGACATTATGGAGTGGTATGATCAGAAAAGCCAGAATGATCTTCTATCACTTTTCTCTTTATCGCTCTCGCCTCTCTATAAATAGAGGAAAAAAGGGGACCCACTAAGTATGCAAAACTCGTAACCTCTCCTCCTCTCGCACTCCTTCTCATCTATTCCAACTTTCTAACTAGGCCGTCGAAGGATCCCCACCAAAGCCAACTCTAGTTAAGACTTATTTTGCAGGTCTTGCTGCATCCATGATTCCTAACCAACTCTAGCCACTCCGACCAAAGCTAGGAACCTATCGCAACAGTTATGAATTGACATTTTTTTTTGGACCCTTGAGCTTGATTTTTATGCTATGGTGACTTCCATTATCACAAAATTTTTTGGCAGATATATATGTGGTTGTTATGTTAAATTCATTAGTAGCAAGAGCACAAGAAAGTATGTTCATGGCCATTGTATTAAGCTAGGCCATTGTTTTGTTGTTATCACCCATTGAGTCTCATGCCTAGTGATTCCTTTTCCATATATTAACTTAGTGAGTGAGTGTAGACCATTAACTTTGACATTCCACATATCATAATCCATGGCTAGAGTAAAAGTCCTTATCCCAGCCTTCTAGTAGGTATAATTTAATCCATCGAGTAGGTAAAGTCTGTTGGTAAACTACCCCTTAGTCAGAGATGAGCCTCCAAAGGTTGCTATGGATCTTTTGTTCTAGATGGTTAGGTCCTTAAGGGGGTAATAGATCTAATACCAAACATTGTTTCAAATAACAACCCAAAAGGTAGGGTGAATTAGGTCTCTTTAAAATTATAAAAACTACTTAAGCATAGGTGTATGTGCTGTGAGTGAGTAGCTAGTAGAGAAACAAAGACAAATAAAATAGTAAACAACTATCGTAGCAAAAATAAATAAGCAAGAGTAAGAAATAGAAAAAAGGCACACAAAATTTTAGTGATTCAGTATATTAATTGATTCTTTCATGGACTCTCTAAGGACTTTCCCTTGGAAATTCCACTAGTAATCCAGAGATTACAAGTCCATTGTCTCCATAGGCATCAGCAAACCATTCACCCTTGAGCTTTATCCTTAAAGCTTGTTTACCACTTGCTTGGTGCGATCAAGCCTATCTTCCCCTAAGTTTCCACTCTTGAAACTCTTACATCGACTTTCATAAGCTTACTATTGGGTTCCAGTCATGCAACGGAATATGAATTTCAAAAATTTTGATATGCATGAAAACAAGTTTTAACATTTAAGACTAGCCGATCGAAACACAAACCCTAGAATCACCTTACAGACTCCAATCAAATCAAAACAAGCATGCAATGGGTTAGAAGTAATATTTTCTAAAGATGGTGGTCAGATAACAAAATGGTCTCCACAAGGCTCCAAAGTAGAAGCCCTCCAACGGTGATCTACACGGGATAGATCAGGGTCCGTCCCAACCGACGTAGTGCTATAGCATTTCTTCACAAGAACACTGTCGGCTTTTCTTCTCGAGAATCGATCACACCACCACCTATATGCCTTCAAAATCTCTACTAAGACCACCACCCAAATTTGATTTGAAACTCCAACACTTGGAAAAAACAAACCCTAGGACAAACAACCCTTGCTTTCCTTTTTCTTCTCTTCTCTTCTTTCTATTTTTTTCTCTTATTTTTTCTTGTCTTTTTCCTCTGATTTTTTTATCCTTTCCTCTATTATTACACACCTAACCACCAAAAAAATTCAGCCTTTATCCCATAAGGGGTGACACCTTTAAATAAGATATGAAGGGATGGTAAGAAGACCCAAGGGGTGCTAACTCTTGTCGCTCCACTTTCTCATGCAAAGAATAAATTCTCCATGTGATTTTAATTGGTGTGGAAGGGTCCTTCAAATCAAAGGACTCCACCCCTTCTGCATCCAATAATTCCCATATTAAATTGGCATGTAATATGAAGAGGTGGAGAAGAATAAAAGGTAGATTGGTTAAGAGTCTTAAAGAAGGACTCTCCTTCTTCCTTAACACAAAAATCAAGTGGGGCGGCATTTATTTTAGCATGGAAATCAGGTGACATAGAGGAGTCCTTTCTCACATGGAACTCTTCCATGTAAGGTAAGAAACCAATTAAATTTAGACCTAATCCTATTAGGTCAAAGGTAAGAGGCTAAGTCTAGCTCAAACACTTTGAACTAACCTAATTAGAAACTTGGGTTAACATAATATACTAGCATATCAAATTAACCCATAGAATTTATAATAAATCTTAATTAGATCAGATCAAGATCAAATCCCAAAGTGTATGACCTATTGGGTTCTATATCCAACCAGCAGTGGACTCTAGCTCATGACCTAAACCAATCCAGTTGAATTAGGTCAGCCTAATTGCACTAATTAATCAGAACTCTTTCTAATTAACTTTTAAATTAAATTATTTTAATTTTTATGAGTCCATAAGTCAAGATTGACGTCTAGCAACGTGTCGTGACTATCCAGAAGAGGTAAAATTTAGTTGAAATATTAAAATTATCCTTCAATGGCAAGTTATCGTGCAATTCAATCCTTCAATCATACAACATCCTAAATGAGCTATGGATATAGAATCATGTCAAACTCAAATGCTCATCTATATGTATCTTGATCAGAAGTGATGATTCAGTTGATAATATATTAAAAAAAAAAATTTAATTAGCATCCTACTTTGACCAAAGACTTTATGAATCATCAACCTATGAGATCATATAGGATATTCGCTCCCCTTATTAGGAGTGACTAATCCCTTATTGACCACTCACAACCTTCATACACACTTCACCATGTCCAGAACATCCCACACAAGGACCAAAGAATTAAGCTAGGAAATGAATCAAAACATAAGTTCATATACATAAGGTACCATGGTGATCTTAGATCAAAAGATCACTTACACAATTTCTACTAGAGAACAATCAGCTAACATACAAATAAGGCTCTATCAGATATTCTCTTATAGGTCAATTCAGTAAACTCATTCTCTAATGAGTATCCACATCCTTCTATTAGTATCATCACACAAGTGGTTATGAGATCAACCATCCTCTCTATTGAGCATACATAGGATGTGCCAGTCTTATCAATATCATTGATTTCCAACTCAATGAATCAATGACTAAAAATATTTTAGATTAGGACTATCAAGGATTTAGGTCTCATTGCATGACCTCATCATGGTCTTAAAATTATTATCCTAACCTATGAGGTTTATTATAATTTTAAACAAGCATAAGATGCAGCATATAATAAATCAAGAAGCCTAACTATATTAATAATAAATATCAAATTACATGAGTTTGAAAGATAAAATATAAAAAAATATTCTATCGCATCACACATGCGATTGACTTATAGAATATTATTTTTTCAATCTCTTACTTGCACTAAAGCCAATCACCTCCATACTTAATGCCCATACAATCTAGGTGGTGGTTAAACTATTGCAATAACAAGACCTTAGTGAACGAATCTGCTATTTTGTTCATGATGTCAACTCGCTCAACAATCATATCGCATCTTTCGATTATCTTTCGAACGAGGTGGAATCATGTTAGGATGTACTTGAATTTTTGATGAGACCTCAGTTTTTTAGCTTGAGCAACTGCCTCAGTATTGTCACAATAAAGAGGCATTGATTATTATTCAATTTCAAGAACCACAACTAACTCTGAGATGAATATTTTTATCCAGATGGCCTCCTTAGCAGTCTCACTAGTAGTAATGTACTCAAGCTCAGTGATTAAATCAACAACAGTTTGCTGTTTGGAACTCTTTTAACTTACTGCACCACCATATAGAGTGAACATATATCTAGATATGGAATTGCTATTATCCGGATCAGATTGAAAATTAGAATCTGTGAAGCCTTTCAGTTTCAAATCAGAGCCACCATAAATGAGAAAAGCATCTTTAGTCCTTCTTAAGTACTTGAGAATATATTTTACAGCTTTTTAATGATCCTCTCCTGGATCTACCTGAAATCTGCTTATGATGCCTAAGACATAAGCCACATCAGGTCTGATATACAGCATAGCACACATAATCGATTCTATAACTAAAGTATAAGGAATAGAACTCATTCTATTTCTCTCTTTAGGTGTCTTAAGAAACATCTTCTTAGAGAGTTGTATGCCATGACTTATAGGTAAGTAACCTCTTTTACTTTCTTTCATGTTGAACCTCTTCAATACAAGATTTATGTACCTAGACTGAGACAAACCAAGCATCCTTTTCGATATATCTCTATAGATTTTTATGCCAAGTATATAGGATTCTTCACCCAAGTCTTTCATAGAAAACTTTTGTGATAGCCATGTTTTAACCAATTGCAACATAAAAATATCATTCCCAATGAGCAATATGTCATCTATATATAAGATCAAGAAGATAACACACTCCCATTAGTCTTTTTATATACACATGGCTCATCCATATTTTTGATAAAGTTAAATGATTCGACTGTATCATCAAAGTGGATATTCCAACTTCTCAATGTCTGCTTTAATCTATAAATAATTTTTTCAGCTTAAATACTTGATTTATCCTCCCACTGAAGACTATTGCTTCAAAAATTGATTTTGATGGTCACAAACTATTTGAGGAGACTACTAATAAGTTTTTTATCTTTGGAAGATACCTTGATATTGTTTCAGAAAGTTCAAAAATATTGAGTTTGAAAAGCTCCTTCAAGAGTGTCAAAGTTGAAGTTTCTACAAGTTGAAGATATTTTTGAAGCTTTTTGAAAATATCAAATTTATTCAAATCCATTTAAGAGTATTTGGTAGTGTTCTGATAAGTTTCAAATCTTAAATATATAAAAAATTGAGTTAAAATAAAATGGGGCAACCCAATTGGGTCATCTCCTTCTATTAGGTAGCCGGCACGCATCTATTTTGGCTTGTGGCACGTAGTGGGATGACCCATAGGTCGACCCTTGAGACTCTGAGATCAAAACAAAGAGCCTGATTTTCTGTTTGGCCAAATGAGGTGGCTCATGGGTCTACCCATTCCCATGAGGCACCCCATGGGTCGACCCATTTTGGACGAACACTTATAACGGTTAGTTTTCAGTCTATTTTTTATACATTTAATACACATTAAACACACTCCAATGGCTCCTAACTGATACTAAGACACTCTCAAGACTAAATAAGGACTATAAATGCTCTCTAGAGGTGGAAAATCAAGTAAGAAATAAGTATTCAAATTCAAATCCATGAAAGAGAAAAAAAATCCTAGAAAGAGAGGAAAGAAGCATTCAATCAGCTCACCAACTACTCTCCAACTGCATTTAAGTGTTTCAATTATTTGAGGGTATTCAGTAAAGACTTCTATTCCTTGAGTATTGTACTTAAATTATTTTTATTATGCTCATTTAAGGAGCTGTTTGTGCTAAAATTCTTATACACTCATCTTTTGCTATTGTACATTAAGTTTGAGTTTTGGGGGTTTCAAAACTTAGATAGGTTAATTGAATCTAAAATCGAAGAGTTTGTGGGTTGAAATGTATCCAAAAAATAAGTATTCTTGCTTGGATAGCAAGGGTCAGTGTTATCCGACGTGTTGTATTCTGAAAATTCTTTTAGTGGATTGAATTCTCAAGTAGAGCCTTCAGAAGTGAATGTAGGTGCAAGATTGGCATCGAACCACTATAAATCTTTGATGTTTATTGTGCTTGCATATTTTTTCTTATTCATTGTGCTCTATACTTATTTATTTGTTATTTGTGGTTGATCTTCTTTTCTTTGTTACTCATCCATCTCATTCATCAAGTATAGCATATTGCTTGAAAGCACTAATCACAAAAATTTTAAAAAGACCCAATTCACCCCTCCTCTTGGGCTCCTTATCTGGGCAATAAGTGGTATCAGAGCTCGATGCTCTAGCTCTTGCTTGATTTAACCATCAAAAGCCAAAGATCTATGACAGCTCAATTTGGTACATCTCTAGTCGAGGGGCAATCCACCAACTGACCTCTACTTTTCAATGGGTCCAACTACATCTATTGGAAAGCTCGGATGAGAATATTTATTCAAACTCTTGACTATGATATATGGAGTGTCATAGTGAATGGACCTCACACACCCACTAAGTTGATTGATGGTGTATCCCTCTCTAAGTTGGAAGGTGAATGGGATGAGTTTGATAAGAAAATAGCTCAACTCAATGCTAAAGTCATGAATATCTTGTATTGTTCCTTAGATGCAAATAAATTTAATCATATTTTTACTTGTAATTCAGCTAAAAAAATTTGGGATAGGTTAGAAGTTACACATAGGGCACAAACTAAGTAAAAGAATCAAAAATTAACATGCTTGTGCATAATTATGAATTATTTAAAATATAACCTGATGGGTCTATAACATAAATGTTTACTCATTTCACTGATATCATAAATGATCTAAAAAATCTTAAAAAGTGTTATTCTAACAGTGACCTTGTAAGAAAAGTTCTTAGGTCTCCACCAAGATCGTGGGAGGCAAAGGTCATGATGATTCAAGAAGCCAAAGATTTTAGCATTCTATCTCTGGAGAAGCTACTTGGATCTCTCATGACCCACAAGCTGACCATGAAGCAACATTCTGAAGAAGAGACCAAAAGAAAAAAAATAATTATCCTCAAATCAATAGCTCAAGAAGAAGAAGATTCAGAAAAATCAAAAAATAGTGAAGATGATGAGGACTTGGTATTAATCAAAAAAAATTTAGACGTTTCATGAGAAAAAGAAGACAAGGGACCAAGAAAAGACCAACAGTTAAGGGGGAGCCGAGTAAAAAAAAAGAGAAAGAACAGTCTGTCGTTTGTTATAAGTGTAAGAAATTGGACCACTTTAGATCGGACTATCCCTAGCTTAAGAAAGATCAAAAGAAGTTCAAGAAGAAAAAGGCAATGATGGCTACATGGAGCAACAGTGATGACTCCACCTCAGATGAAGAATCCCATGAAGAAGCCAACCTGTGCCTTATGGCACATGAAAATGAGGTAACTCCTGAAACTCAAAATAAATTTTCTTATAATGAATTGCAAAAAGCATTTCATGAACTATTAAATGATTTTAAAAAATTAAGACTAAAAAATAAAGATTTAAAATTAAAAAATCAAGCATTATCTAAAAAAAAGAAATATCTAATAAAAATAAAAAAATGAGAAATAAAATATCAAACTCTATCAAAAGAAAAAAAATTTCAAGCATAAATAAAACTCTTGTAAAAAAAATCGAAATATCAAGGAAGAAGTAATCAAATTTAAACATATAGTTGATAGATTTATCCTAAGCTCGAATAAACTATAAAATATTATTTACAATCAAAGGACAGCATATAATAAAGCCAGACTTGGCTATAATACTTCTAGAAAATAAAAGTTTCTGAAAAATATTTTTGTAAATACATCTATAAATAATTTATCAAATATTATGTGTTTTAAATGTAGTAAAGTAAGACATAAAGCTTATGCATGCTTGTCAAACAAATTTGCTGGTACAAATGTTAAAAAAATATAGGTTCCAAAAGGAATCATTGTAACTAACTCCAAAAGATCCAAGTTAGCTTGGGTACCTAAAGTTAAAATCTGATTTTATGTGTGTAGGTGTGTCTTGCATCCCAAGAAACAAAGTAAAAATGGTATCTTGATAGTGGATGCTTAAGACACATGATTGGTGATCTGTCTCAATTCATCATGTTGGAAGCTAAAAATGGAGGGATGGTCACCTTTGAAGATAATGACAAAGGAAAGATCATCGACATAGGTAACATTGGTATCACTCCCTCCACTTGTATTGAAAATATTTTGTTTGTAGATGGTCTTAAGCATAATCTTGTAAGCATTAGTCAATTATGTGATAAAAATTAAAAAGTAATTTTTGAATCATCCATGTGTATTGTAACTAGTCCTTTTGATGATAGCTCTAGATTTATTGGGTATAAGCATAGAAATATTTACTTGATAGATTTGGACAATCTTTCCATGCAAAATATGCAATATCTTGTGGCCATGAACGTTAAAATCAATGAGACTAGTTAGCTTTGGCACCGTAGGCTTGCACATATTAGTATGCACATATTATCTAAAATTATTAAAAAAAAATTGGTTTATAATTTGCCAAAGATAAGTTTTGACAAAGACAAAATTTATGATGTATGCCAATTAGGTAAACAAACAAGAGTTTCTTTCAAACCTAAGAATATTATTTCAACCTCTAAACTTTTAGAGCTTTTACATATGGATTTATTTGGTCCGACGAGGACAACTAGTCTAGGAGGTAAAAGATATGACTTTGTAATTATTGATGATTTTTCATGTTTCACTTGGGCCTTGTTTTTAGCATCTAAAGATGAAGCATTTTTAGTATTTTCTAAGTTTTGCCAAAAATTTTCAAATGAAAAAGATTTACAAATTATTTCAATTCGTAGTGACCATAGTATTGAATTTGAAAACAAGAATTTTAAAAAATTTTGTGATGAAAAGGCATAGATCATAATTTTTAGCACCTAGAACACCCCAATAAAATAGAGTAGTAGAAAAAAAAATAAAACTCTTAAAGAAATGATTCCTACCATGCTATATGAGAGCAAGCTTCTAAAATATTTTTGGACAGAAACAATCAATACAGCATATTACATCTTAAACCATGCTTTAATAAGATCAATTTTAAAGAAAACACCTTATGAATTATAAAAAGGTAGAAAATCTAACATTGAATATTTTTATATTTTTGATTGCCATTGCTTTGTTTTAAATAATGGCAAAGATAGCTTAGGTAAATTTAATACTAAATCAGATGAAGATGTCTTTCTTAGTTATTCCACTTCTAGTAAAATTTTTAGAGTTTTCAATAAAAGAATACTAGTAGTGGAAGAGTCAATTCATGTAATTTTTGATGAAACTAACAATCTTCCATCAAAGAAGAGAGAGGATGCTAATGATGCAAGTATCATAGAAGAAGGAATGAAAGAGCTCACCATCAATGACTCAAATGAGCAAAACAAAGATCAGTTGGAAGAAAAATATGAGGATGAGAGTATCAATGATCAAAGCTCTCAAGAATAACCTCAAGGTACAAGTAATCTTCCAAAGAAATAGAGGTATGTTCATAATCATCTCAAGAAATTAATCATTGGTGATCCAGCATAAGGGGTAAGAACTCGATCCTCTCTTGAAGATGTATATAATTATATAGCTTTTGTTTTACACCTAGAACCTAAAATAATAGACGAAGCTGAACAGGATCATAACTGGATAAATGCTATGCAAGAAGAGTTAAATCAGTTTGAAAGAAATAATGTATGGACTCTTGTTGTTAGACCTAAAAATCATCTAATAATCGGAACAAAATGGGTATATAGAAATAAATTAGATGAAGATGGTAATATAATCAGAAATAAGGCAAGATTAGTTACTAAAGGATATAATCAATAGGAAAGAATTAATTTTGATGAAATATTTACACCTGTTGCTAGACTAGAAGCTATAAGAATGCTGCTTACTTATACATTTCATAAATTTTAAATTATTTCAAATGAATGTTAAAAATATTTTTTTAAATGGTTATATTACTAAAGAGGTATATGTAGAGCAACCCTCAAGCTTTGAAAATCATAAATATCCAGATCATGTATTCAAATTAAACAAAATTTTGTATAGTTTGAAACAAGCCCCTAGGGCATGGTATAAAAGATTAAGTAAATTTTTATTAGAAAATAATTTTTCAAGAAGCAAAGTAAATATAACTCTTTTTATAAAAAGAAAAGATGAAGAAATACTAGTCATACAAATATATATTGATGATATTATATTTGGATCTACTAATAAAGCTTTGTGTCAAGAATTTGTCAAGATTATACAGGGAGAGTTCGAGATGAGTATGATAGGAGAACTCACTTTCTTCTTCGGACTTCAGATCAAGTAAATGAAGGAAGGAATCTCCATCATCCAAAGTAAGTACACAAGAAAACTATTAAAAAAATTTAAGATGGAGAGCTCCAAAAGTGTAAGTACTCCTATGACCCCTTCCTGTAAATTAGATAAGGATGAACATAGCAAGATTATTGATTCAAAGCTTTATAGAGGCATGATAGGTTCTTTGTTATAATTACTATCAGTAGATCTGATATAATATTCAGCGTATGCATATGTGCTAGATTTCAGTCAAACCCTAAGAAATCTCACTTAAATGCTATTAAAAAAAATTTTAAATACCTAAAAGGAACACAAAATCTAGGACTTTGGTTTTCTAAGCATTCTTCTATTGATTTAATAGGTTACTCAGATGCAGATTTTGCTGGATGTAGATTAGATAGAAAAAGTACTAGTCGAACTTTTTAATTTTTAAGAATAAATTTAATCTCTTAGTTTAGCAAGAAGCAAAATTTGATGATATTATCTACGATCGAGGTCGAGTACATTGCAGTCGAAAGTTGCTATGCTCAAATCTTATGGATTAGACAACAGCTTATAGATTTTAAAATTGAACTTAAAGATATTCCCATAAGATGTGATAATACTAGTGCCATTAGTTTGACTAAGAACCCAATCCAACACTCTAGATCTAAATATATTGAAATTAGACATCACTTTATAAGAGAACATGTTCAAAATAATTATGTAACATTTGAATATATAAATACTGAAAAATATTAGCTGACATATTCACTAAAGCTTTAAATGAAGATAGATTTTGTGTAATTAGAAGAGAATTAGGCATCTTAGATCTTTTTGCTTGATACCTCATCATAATTCCTCTCTCAAAATCCATTCAAAATTCCTTGAATTCATCATCTTAATTTTGGAAGGCATCTATCTTTTTTTTTAGGATTATTTCAAGTCAATTAAAAATCATCAGAGTTATTTAGATATGAACTCGAATTTTTTTTTCATTGAAATTCTTCATCAAAAATTATATCCAAATTTATCTGAACTCTATATGATCATCTCAAGTCGATACAAGTCTTTCCAAATTTTTTTCTTAAGACTTTTCTCTCATTTTTGAATTATTTTCTCATCACCTAAACCTACCCTGGATGGGACGTCCCAATTGATCAGGTAAACAGGTTTGATGTGGGATGATCCATTAAAACTCTTTGCTTAAAACCCAAAAGGGCCGATTCATTCACTAGTCTTCTTCCTCCTCTCTTCATCCCAAACCAAAACTCTACTCCAAGCTCCCCATCGGCCCCATTCTCCTAAATCCAACCATTTATTCACCCAAAAATCTCTTGTTTCTACATTAAAATCTCGGATAGATACTTCCTCTCAATCTATCTTTGACCAAATCTCTCTTTTTCTTGCTCTCTACCAAACCCTTAAACCCTCATCTCAAAAATCTAAAACAAACTCCTCAAAATCTCTTACTCCTCTTCATTTCCATCTATCTTTCATCCTCCACTACTCTCTTGACCAGTTCTCTAGCTCTTATTGGAACAATGGCTCCCAAGTCGCGGCTGTCCCAAAGAAGGATGTCTGTGAGGCCATTGGAAGCTGAAGAAAGAAGAAAGAGGGTGGCTCAAGTTTTTTCTCAAGCCTCTCCTCCCAGAACTCCAAGTAAGATCCCTCTCTCCGCAAGAAAGGTTGCCTTGGGAAGAAATGTAGATTTTTGGTTCTTGAGGAGTGATGGTTTTTTAATTGATGAAAAATTAATCAAACAAGGGTGGAGATTTTTTTGCAGTCTGTCTAAGTCTGTATACATTGACCTGGTTAAGGATTTTTATTCAAACCTAGTATTTGCTAATGAAATTCTAAGATCAGTAGTAAAGGGTGTTGAAATTATCCTAAATGCTGCTAGGTTGGGTAGATTACTTCAAATGCCCTGTGAAGGAAGTTATCTTGATGGGCTTCCTAGGAAGGAGGACGGGCTCAAAACCATTCTAGGGAGAGATGATGTTGTAGGGTTTATAAAAATTGAGACTAAGAACTTGAGTATCGAGATGAGACTACTCCACCACATGATCACTAGGATCTTTTTCCCCAGAGGGGGAAGATATGACTTGATGACTAGTCAGAACATTTGTTTGATGCATCATGTAGTTTTTGAGTCTCCATTGAATCTCCCATTCCTGATGATTGATGCCATGAGGGAGGCCTTGAATAGATCCAAAGCTTTCTTTCCTTATAGGATGTGTTGGGAATAGTATCTCAAAGCCAATCGTCAGCCTGTTGACAGTTGTGCTCATTCTTGTATTAGTATATGAATTATAAATAAATAAAAATTATTTTAGTATTTTTTATCACAAATTGTTTCATCTTCTAATGAACTCCTGTGTTGTGGTGAAGTCCTTAGGTCTATTTAGACTCGATAAAGGAGGATTTGTCATTTAGTCCTTAAACCTGTTTGTGACCAAATGATACATTGTTACCAAGGATGATGATGTTTATCAAGCATAGATCGTTGTGTGCCATATGGGTTGGTTGTCCTCTTAACCAAGGAGTGTGGAGACACTAGTATGGCATACAGGTGAGATGTAAGGGTATATCTGCACTGAACGTGATCGACTCCGAAGCTATTTTTGCTATCAAGATTTGCTCCGATGGGATATGGGTATAAATATCTCTCCGACCTGAGACCGTCATGGTGACTTGCAAGCAACTCACTGCACTTAGGCACTGGACTACCTGAATTTCTAATTCAGTGACGGAAGGCTGCTGGGTGTAGTCAAGTACTTGACTTGTCAGTGCGTGTGTCAAGATGGGATTGACCACTCCAATTCAGGAGCTCTGTACAGTCGTATTTCAATTTAACAAAATCTTAGCTAGGGTAGTCCTAGTGAGGAGTCACAGGACTATTTGAGTTGAGCATGATTCGGATGATCTAATCAGGTTTGACAGTTTAACCCTGAGTCGTCCTAAATACAGGGGTCAAAAGGGATGAATTATACAGTAACCATATTCGTATAAGTTCTGAATGTTGCGATTGTGATTATTCGACCTATTCGGATGTCGGATACCATTGCTAGATGGTCACTTCGATTAGTACAGGAATTAGTTTCTGTACTACCGGCTTAGGTTCGAACCTACAGGGTCACACACATTAGAGGTTCCTATCTGATCTGATGGCTGGTGAAGAGTCTCACTGGACTGGAACTCTTTGACCAAGAGTCCAAATACTTGAAGACTCTGTGATTGAGAATCAGGATTCTCTGATCATGAGTTTCACACATTTTGGGTACCGGGGTCAAGAGTCCCACTGGTTTGGGACTCTTCGATCAAGGTTTCATATCGATGGACTTTGATGCCCGATTGCCCATCAGATTTGGACTCAATATTTATGAGAGGTTTAATTAATAATTTGATCACTAATTAACTCAATTTGATTGATTAATTATTTTTGAATCAAGTCCAATTGAATTGGATTCAGTTGGGATTGACCCGATTAGGTTAAGAGTTGACCTAATCGCCGAAGTCGTTTGGTCCCTGATCTGATCAGAGGTTAGGCTTAGTCAATTTTTAATTTGATTAAGATTTTATTGAGCCTAATTAAGCCTAATTATGTGGGGTTTAACTTAATCTAATTGTGCCTAACCTATTTTGATAAGGTTGGTTTAATTAGGTTGAAACCACCTTTTGAATTCTCTCCCTGCGCCACCTCACTCATCTGCACCCATTTGAATTCATGAGAAATAACTTCTCATGAATTTTCTCTCACATAGAAGCCTTCCCACGCCCTCCCTTGTGCACCATTTATCTAGATAAAGATAGGTTAGTTGGCCATTCAAATTCAAAGGATGTTTGAATTTGAATGGGCAACCAACTCCATGCACCACACTTCATCTTGTGCGCCACTTATTTTATACGAGAAAAAGTTTCTCATGTAAACTCTCCATACACAAAGAACCCACGCCTCCTCTCTTCTCTTGCCTAGAGTGGATAAGGATGGGTTGGTTGGCATTTGAATTCAAATTCGATTTGAATTCAAGTGAGCAACCACCTAGCTTTATCCTCTCACGTGTTTAAGACGCGTCTTGCATTATTTTAAAAGAGAGAAGAAGGTGGGGCATGCATACGAGTGATCTGAGAGTGAAAAGTGGGCATGAGGAAGCTTTCTGCATGGTTTTGAAAAGTTCAAAAACTCCGAGAGGAAAGAAAAGAAAGAGAGTGGGCGCAGGATTTTCTGAGAGTACCCTAGGGTTTCTGCCTAGGGTTCGGGAAGTGAGAAAGTGTGCTACGAGTGTTGTGAGCCCATAAGATTTTAGGAAGAGCTTCATCAACCTCTCAAGTATATCTGCTGATGATCTGGAACATCCGAGGAGTCAGCAGATCAAGATCGAAGGAGTTCAATCAACATCGGCTGTCGAAAGGGTTCTACAACGAACTAGCATTCGTGAGGAGCCGATAAGACCAGGAGCTTCATGTGGATGATCTGCAAAGGCCAGACACACAGTGTGGCTATATTATGATGATCAGACCCTCCCGATAATGATCAGATTATGACAATCGACTATCCGTATGAAGGTAATGCATTCTGAACACATAATAGTAAAATATTTACTGTAGAAATTTAAATTTCAAATTTAAATGCATGCTATATATATCATATTTAGATCCTTATGTAGAGTTAATAAATATTAATTAATTAGATTAATTAATAATTTCTACTATAAAATTATAATTTTAAAAAAGTTTTAAAATTATCATTTTACCCCTGCATCGTTTTTCCCATAAATGGTATCAGAGTAGGTTCTAAAATATGATATATATTTGTATGCATAGATTAAGTAGTAATCTAAAAGTTTAAATTTAAAATTTGAATTTAAAATTTGAATTTTGAAATTTGAAATTCAAAATTCAAAATTCAAAAATTTTAATTTTAAATTTGAAATTTAAAATTTAAAATTTATTTGAAATTTCAAATTTGAAATTCAAAATTTAAAATTCAAATTTTAAAATTCAAAAATTTGAAATTTAAAATTTATTTAAAATTTGAAAGTCAAAAATTTAAAATTTGAAATTTAAAATTTAAATTTTGAAATTAGTATATTTAGATATACTTGATCCAAGTAGTAAGTAGTCTAATTAGGTTGGCTGCCATGGTCATCCGGTCATAGGAGAAAAGTAGGGTTTAAAGGCCCTCTCCTCCCATTCGATGGGGTTCTCCTATGGTGGTAGGGGTGTCGATGCGATTATATCCCATGCAGATGAAGCAACGAAAGGACTTAATTGTAAAGGTTTAATTGTAAAATTTATCATGAATATGTTAGATTAGATCTAAAGGAATATTTATGATTTATTTTGATTGAGTTATTTTCTGTTATGTAATTAGCAATAGGATTGCTGTTTATGAAATGTGCTGATCCATTTGTGAAATGAATCAACACATTTGATGAATAGAAAATAAAACCTTTCAAATTAAAAATTATTTTTGAAATGCCAAACCCTGACCCATCAGCCCAAGTACTTAATTAAAAGAATTAAGTATTGTCTAGTTGGTCTAGAATTGTAAATTAAAACCTAAGACAATTGCATAAACTTGTGGGTCAATGGGTTAAATGGATTAGGTCCATAATTGGGTTAGACCTAAGGTTAGCTTAAAGAAATGGATTAAATTAGAGTAATTGATCAAATCTAATCAAAAGTTGAATTAGATTAGGTCAAGGACACTCTAGACTCAACTCCAATAGTTGTAGTTAAATGGGTCCATGTCTTTAACTAGACCAAGATGGACTTAATTTATGGCTATAAGGTGGAACCCTATTTACTAAGTTGATCAAATTAAAACTAATGAACCGATTGGTGTCTAAGGTAAGTTCGGCAGTCTGACCAGTGGTTTTTAAGTGGGAGCTACTCGCATTGATTCGATCTATGATGAGTTAATGTCATATCCTCACCACTGATCTCACTTACCTGGCCAACCTAGTGAGTTAGGTTTTGATTAGATCACTTGGTGATTAGGGCTCACCCATGTCATTAGATAAATCAGTGTGACTGATTTAGGTGCTCCTAATGCCGGCTTTAATTAAATCTTTTTAATCTGACTTGGTGAAGTCAGTAGAAGGATTGAAATTGGCTGGTTAATTTCTTCTCTTCTATCCTTTAATAAAATCCTCAAAAATTATTAGGTCCCTAAAATGATTAAGTTATAGTAATAACTAAGTCATAGCCTCCCATTAAGTGAGTGATAATGAGTCCTTTAGTTTAATAATCACTGGAGGCCCAAAGGCCTGGTGCTTATTGATTAACGAAATTATCATTCATAATATGATCATTTGGTTGAGTCTTTCTGATGGTGGTCAGGTTGGCCGGCCAAAGTCGGGCCTGATCATTTATTGGTCTGATTTACCAAATCAAGTCATGTTAATGGTTGGACCTAACCAGATCTTTTCAGTGGAGGCCAAAGCCTACTGATTAGGTTATGGGGTAAAATTAATTACTAGAAGTTGTTTAGAGAAACAACTGGTTATAAACCTACCCATAGATGCACATGGGTTGACCAACCAAAGTTGGGCTCGTGTGTGGTCTGTGTGGATTCTAGTACCCACTAAGGAATTAAAGTAATTCTTCGAATTGGAGATTGAGGCTCCCAGTTTGTAAAAATACTGGGAGAAACTTTAGACTAAAGTCCAAGTCTTTAGTATTAATAATTTATATACTAATAAAGGTCTGGTTTTTTTTTATGCAGCTATGGCCACTATCCTATCGCTCCGGTCATTATTAGATAATGACAAGCTCATGGGACCTAATTTCGATAGCTGGTATCAAAAATTAAAAATCATCCTTGAGCATGAGCGGATCCTTTATGTAGTAATGGATCCGGCACCTGAGGAGCCAACCCCGAATGCTAGAGGGACGGTTCGAGACACTTACCAGAAGTGGCTCAACGACCGCACCACCGTTCGGTGCATAATGCTGGTGGCAATGAATGATGAGTTCAGCCGCAGGTTTGAGAATGCCCAGCTGCAGGAGATGCTTCAAATGTTGAACGACTCCTTTGGCATGCCTGACAACGTTGAAAGGCACAAAACTAGTTGTGCCATTTTCAATGCCCGAATGAGGGATGGGGCCTTAGTCATCGATCATGTACTGTACATGATCGAAATGATTGAGCGCCTAAGTAAACTGGGCTTTTCCTTGCACGAGCAGCTCGGTAAGGATGCGATCCTTAATTCTTTGCCCAAGACCTTCCTTCCCTTCCTTACTCATTTTCGAATGACAAAGCCTGCAGTGAACTACCATAGCTTGTTGGGGTTGCTGCAGAACTTTAAGAAGGACCACCAGCTCCATAAGGAGTCGGTGAATGTTGTGAGAGGGTCTTCTTCTGGTCGTCGACCCTTTAAGAAAGGGAAGAAGAACAAGAAGAAGAAAAATAAGAAGGTGCAGCCACATGTTGGGACGTCAGCACAGGGTCAGACCAAGAAGTACAAGCCTGACTAGAGCTAGGCAGAGTGCTTCTTTTGTAAGAAGCAAGGGCACTGGAAGAGGAACTGTCCTCTATACATTGCCTCCCTGGACCCGAACAGGCCAAAGAAGAAGCAAGATAATTATATGATAACACCTTGTAACTTTTTCATTTGTGATACTACTGCCTGGGTATTGGATACCGGAAGCCCTTATCATATCTATAATTCGATACAAGGTTTGCAGGTCAGTAGGAGATTTGATGAAGGCGAGAGGTTCCTGAATGTTGGAGATGGAAGCAAAGTTCCAGTTCTAGCTTTAGGAATCATGAACTTTGTAATCAATTCTCATAATGTAATTCTGAGTGAATGTCACTATTATCCAAATTTTTTATTAAATATTATTTCTGTAGGCCTTTTGGCCATGAACAGTTATGAATTTTTAATAAAAAGAAATGTTTGCAATATCATTTTGAATGGTGTTACAATGTTTGTTGGACAACTAAATAATGGAATTTACTTACTATCACAGCCTGTTAATGTGGTTCAAACCTCCGGTAAATGCCTTAGAATGGGCGATATGTCAGAAGTCTACCTTTGGCACTGTAGGCTAGGTCATATCAATAAGAACAGGATAAATAGGTTGGCTCAAGAAGGAATTCTTGAAGTTGGTAATTGTGAATCACTTTCAATCGTGAGTCCTGTCTTCTTGAGAAGATGACCAAATCACCTTTTACTGGAAAAGGTGAGCAAGCCAGTGAACTCTTGGGTCTGATACATTCTGATGTATGTAGACCCATGAGCTCAAGTGCAAGAGGTGGATATTTCTACTTCATAACCTTCACAGACGACCTATCGAGGTATAGGTATGTCTACCTAATGAAGCATAAGTCAGAGTCGTTTAAAATATTCAAACTATTTCAAAATGAGGTAGAAAAATAAACTGAGAAGTGTATTAAAACTCTTCGATCTGATCGAGGAGGTAAATACCTTTCCAATGAGTTTCTGACATATCTTGAGGAGAATGGGATTCTCTCTCAGTGGACTCCTCCTGAAACACCACAGCATAATGGTGTGTCTGAAAGGAGGAATCGGACTTTGTTGGACATGGTTCGATCCATGATGGGGTTTGCTGGTCTGCCAATCTTTCTCTAGGGATATGCACTCGAATCAGCTTGTTACCTTCTAAATAGGGTTCTGAGTAAGACTGTAACCAAAACGCCATATGAGATATGGATAGGACGTATGCCAGTACTCTCGCACCTTAGGGTTTGGGGGTGTCCGGCTTATGTTAAACGTTTAATTACGGATAAGCTTGGACCTAGGTCTGACAAGTATTATTTCATAGGGTACCCAAAAGAGACCAAAGGGTATTATTTCTACCTAGCTGATGAGCAAAAGGTGTTTGTCAGCCTTAAGACAATCTTTTTGAAAAAGAAGTTTCTTGGTGAAGGGACTATTGCCTCTAAGGTCGAACTTGAGAAAGTTCGGCAGGTGAAAAAACCGACACAAGTTGCTGAACCTGAACCGGATTTGATTAGATCAGATTCAGAGCCCATTGTTCATGCACCCTTAAGGCGGTCTGGTATAGTATCCCGTCAATCGGATAGATACTATGGTTTCTTGGTCTGAGACGGTGATCCTGTCGAACTTGATGAAAACAATGAGGATCCGATCACCTACATGGATGCAATACAGAGACCTAACTCTGAGAAATGGTTAGAGGCCATGAAATCCGAAATGGAGTCTATGAAGGTCAATGATGTGCGGACATTGGTTGACCCACCCGAAGAAGTAAAATCCATAGGGTGTAAGTGGGTCTTCAAGAGGAAGAGGGGCGTAGACGGAAAGGTGGAGACCCATAAAGCCCATCTGGTTGCCAAGGGATATCGTCAACGTTATGGTATAGACTATGATGAGATATTTTTTCCTGTGGCAATGCTCAAATCCATTCAGATTATGCTTGTGATAGCTACCCATCTGGACTATGAAATCTAGCAGATGGATGTGAAGATAGCTTTCCTAAACGGAGAGCTAGACGAAGAGGTGTATATCATACAACCTGAAGGATTCACATCCATAGATGAGTCTAAGGTGTGCAGGCTACAGAGGTCCATTTATGGACTTAAGCAGGCATCCCGAAGTTGGAACATACATTTTGATAGGACGATCAAGATGTATGGCTTCGTTAAGAATAGAGAAGAGCCCTGCATTTAAAAGTGGACTAATGGTCGAGTAGTAGTATTTTTTGTATTGTATGTGGATGACATTCTCTTAATCAAAAATGATGCCCCTGCATTATAGGGAATAAAGATTTGACTGTCGTCACAGTTCTCCATGAAGGATCTGGGAGAAGCTTTCTACATCCTAGGGATGAGGATCTATAGGGATAGATCTAAAAGATTGCTTGGCTTATCCCAGTCCATGTACATTGATACTATGCTGAAGAGATTCAGCATGGAGAATTTCAAGAAAGGCTATCTACCGATAGGCTATGAAATTTCTCTCTCGAAGAGGGATTGTCCGACAACACCTCATGAGAGAGAGCGTATGGGTAGAATTTTATATGCTTCGATAGTGGGATCTATCATGTACGTCATGACATGTATATGACCAGATGTGGCATACTCACTAGGGGTAGTGAGTAGATACCAATCTGATCCAGGGGAGAATCATTGGAAGGTTGTTAAAACCATCCTGAAATATTTAAGAAATACTAAGGACTAGTGGCTTGTTTATAGTAAATCAGACTTGAGACTTATGGAGTTTACAAACTTCAGTTTCCAGTCTGATCACGATAACAGCAAGAGTGTGTCAGGATTTATTTTTATCCTTAATGGTGGGGCTGTCTACTGGAAGAGTTTCAAGCAGCACATTGTGGCTGATTCAGTTTGTGAGGCAGAGTATGTCGCTGCATCAGATGCTTCCAAAGAAGTGGTGTGACTGAGAAAATTCATCACCGAGCTCAGAGTAGTATCCTCCCTTGTTGGTCCAGTTTTGCTCTACTGTGACAGCTCTGGAGCCATTGCTCAGGCGAAGGAACCGAAGGCACACCAGCGGACGAAGCATATTCTGCACCGCTACCATCTCATCTGGAAAATCATGGATCGAGGTGACGTCGACCTTCAGAAGATCGACGGAAAGGAGAATCTGGCCTACCCATTTACTAAAGCCATTACGGTGAAGGAGTTCGACGACTTCAAGTTGAAGATGGGTATTAGATACTGCACTGATTAGCTTTAGGCCAAGTGAGAGATTGTTGGGAATAGTGTCCCAAAGCCAATCGTCAGCCTGTTGACGGTTGTGCTCATTTTTGTATTAGTATATGAATTATAAATAAATAAAAGTTATTTTGATATTTTTCATCACAAATTGTTTCATCTTCTAATGAACTCCTGTGTTGTGGTGAAGTCCTTAGGACTATTTAGACTCAATAAAAGAAGATTTGTCGTTTAGTCCTTAAATCTGTTCGCGATCAAATGATACGTTATTACCAAGGATGACGACGTTTATCAAGCATAGGTCATTGTGTGCCATATGGATTGGTTGTCCTCTTAACCAAGGAGTGTGGAGACACTGGTGTGGCATACAGGTGAGAAGTAAGGGTACATTTGCACTGAACATGACCGACTCTGGAGCTATTTCTACTATCAAAATTTGCTCCGATGGGATATGGGTATAAATATCCTTCCAACCTGAGACCGTCATGGTGACTTGCAAGCAACTCACTGTACTTAGGCACTGAACTATCTAAATTTTTAATTCAGTGACGGAAGGCTGCTGGGTATAGTCAAGTACTTGACTTGTCGGTGCGTGTGTCAAGATGGGATTGACCACTCCAGTTTACGAGCTGTGTACAGTCGTGTTTCAATTTAGCAAAATCTTGGTCAGGGTAGCCCTAGTGAGGAGTCACAGGACTGTTTGAGTTGAGCACGATTCGGATGATCTAATTAGGGTTGACAGTTTAACCCTGAGTCATCCTAAACATAGGGGTCAAAAGGGATGAATTATACAGTAACCATATTCACGTAGGTTCTGAATATTATGATTGTGACTATTTGACCTATCCAGACATTGGGTACCATTGCTAGATGGTCACTTCGATTAGTATAAGAATTGGTTTCTGTGCTACCGGCTTAGGTTCGAACCTGCGGGGTCACACACATTAGAGGTTTCTATCTGATCTGATGGCTGGTGAAGAGTCCCACTGGACTGAGACTCTTTGACCAAGAGTCCAAATGCTTGGGGATTTTGTGATTGAGAATCAGAATTCTCTGATCATGAGTTCCACACATTTTGGGTACCGAGGTCAAGAGTCCCACTGGTTTGGGACTCTTCGATCAAAGTTTCATATCGATGGATTTTGATGTCCGATTGCCCATCGGATTTGGACTCAGTATTTATGAGAGGTTTAATTAGTGATTTGATTATTAATTAACTTAATTTGATTGAGTAATTATTTTTAGATCAAGTCCAATTGAATTGGATTCAGTTGGGATTGACCCGATTAGGTTAAGAGTTGACCTAATCGCCGAAGTGGTTTGGTCCTTAATCTGATCAGAGGTTAGGCTTAGTCAATTTCTGATTTGATTAAAATTTTATTGAGCCTAATTAAGCCTAATTATGTTGGGTTTAACTTAATCTAATTATGCCTAAACTATTTTGATAAGGTTGGTTCAATTAGGTTGAAACCACCTTTTGAATTATCTCTGTGCGCCACCTCACTATCTGCGCCCATTAGAATTCATGAGAAACAACTTCTCATGAAGTTTCTCCCATGCAAAAGCCTTCCCATGCCCTCCCTGATGTGCCATTTATCTGGATAAAGATAGGTTAGTTGGCCATTCAAATTCCAAGGATGTTTGAATTTGAATGGGCAACCAACTCCATGTGCCACACCTCATCTTGTGCGCCACTTATTTTACATGAGAAAGAGTTTCTCATGTAAACTCTCCATGCACAAAGAACCCATGCCTCTTCTCTTCTCTCATCCAGAGTGGATAAAGATGGGTTGGTTGGCATTTGAATTCAAATTCGATTTGAATTCAAGTGAGCAACCACCTAGCTTTATCCTCTCATGCATTTAAGATGCATCTTGCATTGTTTTAAAAGAGAGAAGAAGGTGGGGCATGCATACGAGTGATTTGAGAGTGAAAAATGGGTGTGAGAAAGCTTTCTGCATGGTTTTGAAAAGTTCAAAAATTCCAAGAGGAAAGAAAAGAAAGAGAGTGGGCACAGAATTTTCTGAGAGTACCCTAGGGTTTCTGCCTAGGGTTCGGGAAGTGAGAAAGTGTGCTACGAGTATCGTGAGCCCACAAGATTTCAGAGAGAGCTTCATCAACCTCTTAAGTGTTGTGATCCAGGTGGTGTGCCCAAGGCCCAGGGGACCAAGGCTAAGGCCAAGGTCCATCATTCATGAGGGCTTCATGGAGGCTCTAGGGCTAGTTGGGCCCTAGGTTGAAAGGCTGTGGGCCTTTCGGGTTCTTGAGGTCTAAGTTATGTGGGTCTCAAGGGACCAACTTTGTATGGGCCAGGTCTGAGCCTATGTTATATGAGATTAGGTCGAGTCATGGGTGTACATGGGCTTGGGTTAACCTAATCTCCCATAGAGTTGGTCAAGGGAGTTTTGGGTTTGGATCACTTGACCCTGTGTTTATATATACATGTACTTGTATAGGTTTGATCAAGCCAAGGAATACAAGACTCTTACTCCCAAATCTCTCTCTCTCTTCTCCCTCTCTCTCCAGCCATTCTCCATGCCCCAGGAGCAAGAAACCCTAGGGTTTCTTGCTGCCAGTCCATAAAAGGAAAGAGAAGAAGGGGAGGCGCTAGTCCCTTCCCCCTTGCAGCCGCCAGCCATTTTCTTCTCTCCCCCTTTTGCAGTCACCCAAACACCAGGTCCAAGACCTGAAATCCATTGAGAAGAGGTTGATACAAGTTTTTCTTAGATCTGGAGTTGATCTGAGGTCGTTTGAGGCACGGGTGAGATCTCCATCAACAAATCTTCAGGAAAGGCTGCAGCAGGATAGATCTGCGAGGTCTGTCTCCATCTACCTTCTTTCCTATCTAGAATACCCTGATTTGAGATCTACAAATTGAAAGACCTCAGTCTAGGTCTGATCTGGTTGGGTACCAGATCTTGGATTTTTTAGAGATGATTTCAGAAGCGTTCTTCATCTGGAACGAAAGGCTGACGAAGAAGACAATAACCAGGCTGATTTCGTCAAGGGCCTTGGATCATGTCCAGAAGTCTCCAGATCTATTCGTTGCTAGTTCCGCTGCACCCAAGGTCCATGGGAGGAGCCAGAATCATACTCCAATAGTTAGTATCAGAGCCACGGTGGTGAGGAAGCAGTTCCAAGCATGAGAAGTTAAAGATCCCAAGTGCTGAAAATTTTTAGCAAGGTACCATCAAGGTATATTCTACACTTCTTGATTTTATATTGCTTGTTTGGTTTGGATCCAGTCATGGGCAGAAATATGAAGGTTGAGTTCGAGAAGTTTGATGGCAAGGAGAATTTTTTCATGTGGAAAATCTGGGTAGAGGATCTTCTGGTGCAAGCAGATCTGGATCAGGCTTTGGATGAGAAGCCTGAGGGAATGACAGATAGACAGTGGGCATCGTTGGAGAAGAAAGCATGCTCGATGATCAGAGGATGTTTGGCGGATGCGACGTTGTATTCGATGCTAGAAGAAAAGACCCCGAAGGGTCTTTGGTCGAAGTTGCACACCATGTATATAGGGAAGAATATGTTCAACAAGCTGATGCTAAAGAAGAGGTTGTACAGTCATCGGATGCAGGAGGGATCTGATGTGATTGGCCACATTCAGAGGTTCGACCAGTTGTGCACGGAGTTGATGAATATTGGGGTGAAGCTGGATGAGGAGGACAAGTCCTTGTTGCTCTTGTGTGCACTACCAGGATCCTATGATTCTTTGATGACTACACTGCTCTACGGCAAGGAGACTCTGGAATATGAGGACATGGTCTCGGTGCTGAGGTCTAATGAGCAGAGGAAAAAGTTGACCAGAGATCGGGCTCCCCAGGAGGGTTTGGCAGTAGGGGAGAGGACAGGTAGAGGCAGAGGTAGAAGAAAGTCCAGGGGGCGGTCCAAGTCCAAAAAGGGAAAGAAAGAGGTGAAATGCTTCAAGTGCAACGAGTTCGGGCACTTCAAGCGAGAATGTCCACTATGGAAGAGCAAGAAGGAAGAAAGAAGTGGCTCAGAATCAGTGAGTGCAATTGCTGGGCAGCAGGTGGAGGATGATCTACTTGTGGTATCAGATGGTCACAGGCATTACACAGAGGAGTGGACACTAGACTCTGCGTGCTCACATCACTACACACCACACAGGTCTTGGTTTGCGACATATACCAAGACAGATGAGGGATCAGTGACTCTAGGCGACAATCATCCTTGCAAGGTGGCTGGGATAGGGACAGTCAGGGTGAGGATGTTTGATGAGATTGTGAGGACATTGACAAATGTAAAGCACATCCCAGAGCTGGAAAAGAATCTGGTGTCACTAGGCTACTTGGAGCGCAGTGGATACAGCTTCAGTAGTAGGGCTAGAAGTGGAGTATTGAATATCTCCAATGGAGCTATGGTGGTGATGAGAGGCAGGAGGTTGGACAATAACCTCTATCGCATGGAGGGATCTGTGGTGACCGGAGAGTCTGATGCAGCAGCTGCAGCACAGGACCAGCAGGGAGCTTACAGGATGTGGCACTACCGCCTAGGCCACATGGGTGACAGAGGGCTGAGGGAGTTGAGCAGGAGAGGACTCATCTCTGATCTGGAGGATGGTGCTACAGGGGAGATCTGTGAACCTTGCCAGATGGAAAAGCAGAGGAGAGTTCAGTTCACCATCAGTACAGCCCGCAGTGCAGCCCCTCTGGAGTTAGTACACACGGATGTGTGGGGACCAGCCCCAGTTTTAGCTAGGAATGGGGCCAGATACTTCATGACCCTGATTGATGATTTCTCAAGGAAACTCTGGATTTACTTCATGAGAGAGAAGTTAGAGATCTTCACCAAGTTCAAGATTTGGAGAGCGGAGGTGGAGAAGGAGCAGGGGAGGAGCGTGAAGTGTCTGAGGTCAGACAATGATGGGGAGTACACCAGCAGAGAGTTCCAGGACTACTGTGAGGAGTGTGGGATTAGGAGACACTTCTCAGTTAAGGAGACTCCACAGTAGAATGGGATGGCCGAGAGGATGAACAGAATATTTCTGGAAAAGGCACGATGCATGAGGCTATAGGCAAGGCTTCCAAAGGCATTCTGGGTTGACACAGTTGATGCAGTCGGTTACTTGGTCAATCGGTCACCTCACACCAGGTTGGATGGCAGGCTTCCAGAGGAGGTGTGGTCTGGGAGGATAGTTAGGCTGGGCCATCTATGGGTATTTGGGTGCACGGCCTATGTGCAAATTGAAGCTGGTGAGCGGAGCAAGCTAGATGCCAGATCATGCAAGACGGTGTTTTTAGGCTATCCGTGAGGAGTCAAGGGATACAAGCTGTGGGATCCCTTGAAAAAGAAGGTCATCATTAGTCAGGATGTGACTTTTGATGAGGAGTCAGTCCTACAGAGGCGAGCAGGTATGGAGGAGCAGCAGGAGCAGGAGGAGTTCCAGCAGGGCGCTGCTGGACAGCTTACCTCTTTGATTTTGCCTCTTACAGGTACTATGGGAGGACATGACATTCAGGTGGAGCACCTACCTAAGGTGTCTCCATAGGTGGAGAGGACTCGGATGGATGATCGAGGTGGAGAGGTCCAGCAGGAGCAAGCTGGACCGAGGACTGATATCGATGTTGCCCTACACAAGCCCAAGAAGATCATCAGGCAACCGGACCGATATGGCTTCGAGGAGACGCTGTCATATGCCTTGGTGACAGTGAATGGAGACTCATATACATATCAGGAGGCTATTGAGAGCCAGGATAGAGAGCGGTGGGTCCAGGCAATGTCTGAGGAGATACAGTCTCTCCACCAGAATCAGACGTGGCGATTGGTGCAGTTGCCACAGGGGAAGAGGCCCATTGGCTGCAAATGGGTCTACAGTCGCAAGGATAGAGTGGAGCTGGTTGAGGCCTTGGGACATCAAGGTGGAGATTGTTGTGATCCAGGTGGTGTGCCCAAGGCCTAGGGGACCAAGGCTAAGGCCAAGGTCCATCATTCATGAGGGCTTCATGGAGGCTCTAGGGCTAGTTGGGCTCTAGGTTGAAAGGCTGTGGGCCTTTCGGGTTCTTGAGGTCTAAGTTATGTGGGCCTCAAGGGACCAACTCTGTATGGGCCAGGTCTGGGCCTAGGTTATGTGAGATTAGGTCGAGTCATGGGTGTACATGGGCTTGGGTTAACCTAATCTCCCATAGAGTTGGTTAAGGGAGTTTTAGGTTTGGGTCACTTGACCCTGTGTTTATATATACATGTACTTGTATAGGTTTGATCAAGCCAAGGAATACAAGACTCTTTCTCTCAAGTCTCTCTCTCTCTTCTCCCTCTCTCTCCAACCATTCTCCATGCCCCAGAAGCAAGAAACCCTAGGGTTTCTTGCCGCCAGTCCATAAAAGGAAAGAGAAGAAGGGGAGGCGCTAGTCCCTTCCCCCTTGCAGCCGCCAGCCATTTTCTTCTCTCCCCCTCTTGAAGTCACCCAAACACTAGGTCCAAGACTTGAAATCTCTTGAGAAGAGGTTGATACAAGTTTCTCTCAGATCTGGAGTTGATCTGAGGTCGTTTGAGGCACGGGTGAGATCTCCATCAGCAGATCTACAGGAAAGGCTGCAGCAGGACAGATCTGTGAGGTCTGTCTCCATCTACCTTCTTCCCTATCTACAATGCCCTGATTCGAGATCTATGAATTGAAGGACCTCGGTCCAGGTCTGATCTGGTTGGGTACCAGATCTTGGATTTTTTGGAGATGATTTCAGAGGCATTCTTCATCTGGAATGAAAGGCTGACGAAGAAGACAGCAACCAGGCTGATTTCGTCAAGGGCCTTGAATCGTGTCCAAAAGTCTCCAGATCTATTCGTTGCTGGTTCTGCTGCACCCAAGGTTTGTGGGAGGAGCTAGAATCATGCTCCAATATTAAGTATATCTACTGATGATTCAGAGCATCTGAGGAGTCGGCAGATCAAGATTGAAGGAGTTCGATCAACATCGACCGTCGAAAGGGTTCTGCAACGAACTAGCATTCGTGAGGAGCTAATCAGATCGAGAGCTTTGTGTGGATGATCTGCAGAGGCTAGACACACTGTGTGGCTATATTACGATGATCAGACCCTCCCGACAGTGATCAGATTACGGCGATCGACTACCCGCACGAAGGTAATGTATTCTGAACACATAACAGTAAAATATTTACTGTAGAAGTTTAAATTTTAAATTTAAATGAATACTATATATATCATATTTAGATCCTTGTGTAGGGTTAATACATGTTAATTAATTAAATTAATTAATAATTTTTACTGTAAAATTATAATTTTGAAAAAATTTAAAATTATCGTTTTACCCCTGCATCATTTTTCCCACAGGATGGCCCTGACAGTTATATTTAGCCAGTCTGGTATGAATTTTGAGGGGGAGGCTATATGAAGATTGCTGAACACTGACACCTACAACGACCACTCTCTTCGACGTATGGATTTCACTAGAATGGACGGTCGTTAAACCAAGGGTCGAGGTGCTGCAGTGGAGGAGGAGGAGGAGGAGCATGCTGAGGGAGAGGGTCCCTCATCACCACCTAAGCCTAGACTGAGCCCTGATGTTCATTTTGTATCAGAGCCTATGGCAGGATCTTCAGTTAGTGCACCCCCGTCTACGAGCCGTGCCGTGCCATCATTTCTTAAACTAGGGGAGGATGAGATGGAATTGCTAACTGAAAGGGTAGTAGGCATTCTTTCCATCTAGCAGTAGCAGTTTCAGGAGCAGATCCTTCAGCAGTGTTAGCAGCAGATTCTTCAGCAGATGCAGCAGTAGTATCACCCTCCATAGTCAAGCTTTTTCTCTACTTTCTCATCAGATCTCTTAATCATGCTGCATATTTTTTTCTTGGTACAGCTATTGACTGACCTGAGCTCCAGATTGGAGAGTGTGGAGAGCTCTATGCTCAAATTTAGTGACAGACTTTTTAATATAGAGAGATAGATCAAACTGACCCTGGATTCACTATCAGCAGGAGCGAGCACATCGAGTAGTTCTTCACCTCAGTTAGCTGATCTCGCTCGAGAGGTAGAGAGACTCCATGGCCTACTCCAATCGACACTTGAGTTGATCCAAATTGATATCAGAGACTCGAGGGACTTTGTTTCATCTGATCTTGAGGGGCTCAAAGTTTCAATGAGAGGAGTTCTATCTTAGCTAGATGCCATTAGGACTCAGCTCTAGTCCAGACCCTCCATATCCACTAAGCCTACTTTTGTTCAGCCTATCGCCTTTCGTCCTCCGACCTCTTCTACTCAGACCAGACCATCCAATTGAGGTCGAGGCTGATTCCATTTCAGAGTTATTCCCTCAGTTTGTTTTGATCTTGAGCTCAATGCCCATTCTCCCTGATTTGATCATGTTGTATTAGCTATTTTAGGTATCATACTACTTAGTTGTTGTATTTTATTTTAGTTATTGTATTTTGTTGAGTGTATGAGAATCTTATGATCATAGATATATATTGTGACTTGATCATTGTAATGTATGGATGTACTTGACTTTTGTAACATCTTATTTTGTTGTGCTCAATATATGAGGTTATCCATTATCATCTTTTGTGTGGTTAACTTATATTTATTACTTCTCAAATATATATGAATAAATGTCTATTAAATTAAAAGTTACTCTAATACCTGCTGTAAGACCGTAGCTTATAACGTACTTCTCTCAATTTTTACTATTTATAAACTCTCTCTAGTCCATTTTTCATGATGTCCAAAAGGGAGAGAAGGTAGTCCATTTTTGCTCTAATATCAAAAATAGGAAAGAGAGAAAGAAGGAGTTTTTATACACCATTTTTGCTCTGATACCAAAAATAAGAAAAAGAGAATTTTTCCAAAATAGTTACTTTCATCTTTTCATATAAGAAAGGGGACAATTTTGCTATTAGAAATAATTTTTGGCAAAAATTTAATATTTCACAAGCAATTTTCAGTAAAAAAGGGAACGTATGATTTAAAACATCACAACTTGCTGATAATGTGAAACTCATGATACTCTATAAATTATGTTTAACCTTTGGCATGATTCTCTTAACTTACAAGTGCTTTACAAACTTAACCTTTTGAGCTTTATGGATCTTTCTTTGTGAACACTCAAATATTTTATCATCACCAAAAAGAGGAAGATTATTGCCTTAAGAATTAATTTTGATGGTCACAAATCATTTGAGGGGACTACTACTGAGTTTCTTATCTTTGGAAGATACCTTGGTGTTATTTCAGGAAGTCTAAAAATGTTGAGTTTAAAAAGCTCCTTCAAGAGTGCCAAAGTTGAAGTTTCTGCAAGTTGGAGATATTTTTGAAGCCTTTTGGAAGTGTCAAATTCATTCAAATCTATTTAAGAGCATTTGGTAGTGTTCTAATAAGTTTTGGATCTTAAATATATGAAACACTCGATTGAAATAAAATAGGATGACTCAACTGGGTCATCCCCTTTTATTGGATAGCCGGCACGCACTTATTTTGGCTTGTGGCACGTAGTGGGATAACCGATGGGTCAACCCTTAAGACCTTGAGACTAAAACAGAGAGTCTGATTTTCTATCTGACCAAATGAGGAGACTCATGGGTCCATCCATTCCCATGAGGCATCCCATGGGTCGACCCATTCTGGGCGAAAACTCGTAATGGCTAGTTTTTAGTCCATTTTTGATGAATTTAATGTGCACTAAACACACTCCAACAGCTCCTAACCGACACTAAGACACTCTCAAGACTAAATGAGGACTATAAATGCTCTCTAGAGGTGGAAAATCAAGTAAGAAATAAGCATTCAAGTTTAAATCCATGAAAGAGAAAGAAAACCCTAGAAAGAGAGGAAAAAAGCATTCAATTAGCTCACCAACCACTCTCCAACTGCATTCAAGTATTTCAATCATTTGAGGGTGTTTAGCAAAAGCTTCTACTCCTAGAGTATTGTACTTAAATTATTTTTATTATGCTCATTTAAGGAGCTATTTGTGCTAAAATTTTTGTACACTTATCTTTTGCTGTTGTACATTAAGTTTGAGTTTTGGGGTTCCAAAATTTGGATAGATTGATTCGAACCTGAAATCAGAGAGTTTGTGGGTTGGCTTGTATCCAAGAAATGAATGTTCTTGCTTAGATAGTAAGGGTCGGTGTTATCTGACGTATTGTATTCTGAAAAACTTTTTTGTGGATTGAATTCTTAAGTAGAAACTTAGAGAGTGGATATAGGTGCAAGGTTGGCATCAAACTACTATAAATCTTTGGTGTTTATTATGCTTGCATATTTTTTCTTATTCATTGTGCTATATACTTGTTTATTTGTGATTTGTGGTTGATCTTAAAAATTTTAAAAAGACTCAATTCACCCCCCCTCTTGGGCTCCATATCTGGGCAACAAAGACAAATCCCTTTAGCTGAGTCATATAGACTTAATTCTCAAGATTTTCATTGAAGAAGGCAATCTTGACATCCATCTGTCTGATCTCATACTCATGGTATACAGCTATAGTAAGCATGATCCGAATAGACTTGAGCATGACTACAGGTGAAAAGATTTTTTCATAGTCAATGCCTTATCTGGCCACCAGCTTGACCTTATAGATCTCTATCTGGCCATCTGCTCCAATCTTCTTCTTGAAGATTTATTTGCAACCTATTGGGGTCACACTCTCAGGCGTATCAACCAAAGTCCAAACTTGGTTGGCATACATGGAATCCATTCTGAATTTTATAGCTTCAAGCTATCTATCAGAGTCACTACTCATGACTGCTTTCGAATAGATCGTGGGATTATCATTCTCAATGATGTGAGATGTGTTATCATTCTCAATGATAAATCTATATTAGAGTGATATATTATGTACTCTACTTGACCTTCAGAGGCATCATAAAAATTCAGACTATTAGCGACGGCTATTTGCCATCGCTAATAGTCCACTAGTCATTGCTAATAATATCGCCATTGCTAATTCTGTCATAACAGCCAATTTGAAAAAATCTTACTGCTAAATATCTTTATTAGCGACAAAAAATATCATCATCATTAATATGACTATTAACAATGGTGTTAGTGATGGAAGACCTCCATCGTTAATTATTTTTCAATTTTTAAATTAAATTTTTAAAAAAATTAAAAAAATATTAGTGACAGTATTTTTATGGCTAATATCATCACTAATAATTATTAACAACAAAAAATATCATCGTTAATACTGCCTCTAATTTTTTTAAAATTTTTAAATTAAATAAAAAATTTAAAAAATATTAAAGATGGTGATATCGTTGCTAATACCATCACTAATAAGTATTAGCAATGACATTTTTTATCGCTAATACTATCATTAATAATTAATTTTATTTTTTAAAAAAATTAATAAAGATATATTTTAAAATATATTTTAATTAATCATAATGAATTATAGTTTCTAATATCTGTTATAATTAAAATCCAAAGATAATATGATAATCAAAAATTAAAAATTAATTATATTATATTAAAAATATAAATTATACAATTCTTTTTAAAATCAATATCAAAAAAATATAATATCTAAAAAAAAATCAGATCTGATCCTCATCATCGTCCACCTCCTCCTCCTCCTGCTCCTCTCCAGCAGCTAGTATATCAGAGCTGGATGTCCTAGCATCCTGTAACAAAAAAATAAAATAATATTAGTAAATTTTGATATAGAGGTATATCTTTCGATATAGAGACGTATCTTTCGATACATTCTTTCGATTCTCAAATAGATTATTTCTACATATTTTATTTGATGATACAGAGCTATAGACACCTCCGATTCATTGATTGGATAGTTAGATTGAATTTTTAGCTTCTAAATATGAAAACTTAAAACAAATAAAAAGGTTTAGTAATATAATTACCTAATGTGATGGTTGAGATGACGAGCCCAACTGATCGCACAATTGCAAGTCCTGGAGAAGCTCCACAATCGTATCATGGATGGCATCCAGGAGGCTCTGAGATCGCTACCTCAGAATCCTCTACAAGACCTCCTCCATATATGCATCGCTTCAGGTCTAGGATGTTGAGATTTATGAGGATGCCAAAAGATATTGAACCAATAGAGGGTCAAAGTTATGGCCAAATCCTATGACTCGACTCCTACTCACCCCTCCAATGGCATTGAGCCATCCCTTAATATCAAGGGGGGCTGAGAAGACAGGTTAGCACCATACCTCTCAGCAACGTACTCTATGTAATGCATCTACACAGTTCAGAAATACATTAGTTCTAATATAAAAATTAGATCCTGTAACAACTTAATTAGTAAATCAAATTTGAAGTTCTTATCACGATCTATCACGACGTAGAATCTAAATAGTCACTAATCCTCCTAGACTAGTGTGTAGTCTTTCACAACTGCAGCTGATTTGGTGGACGACCCAGCTACCATGCCTACAATAAGTAAATAAAAAAGTTAAATTAATTAAAGCATGCATATAAAAGATTTTATAGTTCTAGTAAAGAATTTTGGTATAGATTTCTTATCGATCTATCAACCACAACATATATGTTGATCGAGCCGCCTGTATGTGTAATTGGATCCTGCTGGGTGGCCGATTTTGTCAGACCCTCTACGGCCTATCAAACTACTCCTCGCTCATCCAATGGTCACAGAGAGCCTGTCATATGTCTGTCCACATCCAGTAATCCCTGAAGGACCTTCAGTCTGATGGTCATTAGAAATCAGTATGTTGGATGGCAGACTGCCTGAGGCTGTAGAGGCCATCTCAGAACCTCTATGTGGCCACCTCCTCGAAGATCCGATGGCCAGCCTCCTCATCTTGGAGAGTCTCGAATCGATAGTACTCCTGCAAGATAGAGACAAATGTGTATTAATATGTAATTAAATACCAACGTACCAAAAAATTAAAAATTAAACAAGTTTGACTTACCAGAAATATCTCCCATGCTACATCACGAGCTTTTGATGGCCAACTTGAGAACTCGTTCATTGATTTCGACATCAATCAGTGTATGATCCTGATAATGACACGAGATGTAGAAGGCTCTTTGCATGTACTGCAAAATTGATTTTAAAGAATAAATGTTAACTCTAAAATTACTAAATTCTAAACATATTAATTGAGCATGTAGTACTTACAAGCAGCTCTATATACGAATGATCTATCTATCCTCTGATCGAGTCGGAGGTGCTACGAGCTGAGCAGGTCCTCGACCATGATGTTGTGTCTGAGAGCCGGTGGTCGCTACTACATGCGACTGTGGGGTCACTGATAATCCCCTATCCTCCGAACTTGAGCACAAAACATCTAATATAAAGAATGTTATATTAGTTAACAAATGACAAAATAACATCAATAAAAATATATATAAATTAAGTATTAGAGCTTATCACCCAGTGAGAGAGATGCAAAACCGTGCAAGCTGGCCACATGATCGCTCTGTCCTCGAGAGCTCTATCCTCGGCTGGCGCAGCTCCGATCTTTGGAAGACATGATGTATGCTCTCTGAAAATAAAAATAAATAGATTCACTAAATTAATTATTTAATTATAGATGGCAATGCAAGATTTAAAATGATGCAAGATAAGTAATTAAAATGATCCAAGAATTATATACTTAGCACTACTAATCGACCTCTTCAAATATTTGGTATCCTTCAAAATCTTCTTCTGATTCTTCCTCTTCTTCCTCTTCTTCCACCTCTTCCTCTTCTTCTTCCAATGGATGATACATCATATCAGGGTGCTTGCGTGTTCCTTATTTGTACCACCTTATCTGTCCAACAGTACTCTTGGACAAGTAAAATCTCTGAAGTCTAGGAGTGAGGGGAAGGTATCGAAAAACCTTATATGGTATGTCCTTTTGATTCCTACCCTCTTGCCTCGGCTTAAATCGGCTTGCACCGCATATGCTGCACGAGTTCTTCTATTGATCCTCCTTATAGAAAAGTATGCAACCATTACAGCATGCATCTATTTTTTCATATCTCATGTCCAACCATTTCACCATTTTTTTTAAAGCATAGAAGCTCCCAACAAGCTTCTCATCCTTTAGTAGTATTTTCTTTATTATTGCTACTATCCTATCATAATAATTGACCATCATATTAAACTCAACCTTCAAATTCAACAACTTTGACACAGCTGATAGTACAGTGTGTGTTTCACATCCTGACTATAGTGGTTCATCAGCATCTTTTAGCATAAGGTAGAAATCTCCACTGCCAGCTTCTGAATCATCCTCCACATCCCAGTTAAATTCAGAACCAACGGCATCCATAACCATATCCACCATTCTATCTGTGTCCATGTTCTGCTCGGTTCTAACCCTTGCAACTTTCTCCCACATCTCTCCATCTAGGTACCAATGCTTATAGTTGGGCATAAATCCACTCTTATACAAATGGATAGTAATTGTATCCCTATCAAATATTTCTCTATTGCTACATCTGTTACACGGACAACGAGCCCATCCTTGATGTAAAAGTGCTGCATTCCCAAAAAGAAAATTATAGAAGTACTCTACACCCTTCCTATATTCAGCAAAAATCTCTCTGTCGACTACTCGATGGTCCATCCAACTATGATCCACACAGACTATCTAAAAATTCTACATATACATAATATAAGGCAATTGCTCAATACTATGTTATCATTCAAAATGGCTTACATAGAAAATACATCCTATCATCAACTAATAGGTAAAGATAGATCCTATCACATTCAGAAAATGTATTAATTTTATAGGTCCATTATAGTAATTAAACGATATGCAATAAGGATCGAAAAAAATTTTGACAGCATTTCTCCTAAGTTCTCCTGTATAAGGAGAAAAAAAAAATATTGTCTGAAATTTCTTTCGAACCCTCAGCATACCATTTGATTACTGTAATGACTTATACAATTACTTATATTTTCCAAACTATGCATCGTGGACAATCAATTGACCAATGTACATAATTCTTCCATCTGTACAAAAATAAATAAATGTACAGATACATTAGAATATGTATGTCAATCAACTGACGAGTCTAGTACTTCATGCAATGTAAATTTTATTAAAATTAATATATAATTAATGCTTTTCGACACCTTCCATCGGCCTGAGTGTATTGGGTGCACGAGGGCTAGATGTCTTAAATGCCAGCTGTGACCTGAGGCCTAGACAAGTAGGACACATCCAGACCCTATGTTTGCAATGCTGCCCAGCACCTTCCCTCATCCCAACACTCTACATGTCCAAACCCAAGTCCCATGCATCTAATTAATTAATTAATTATCTAACTTATTAATTAAATCAATATTTAATTAACTTTTAGTGATGGTACTAGCTGTCACTAATGCTGTCAATAATAGTAGACAGCATTAGCCATCGCTAATAACGTTGCTAATACTCACAGGAGTACTCACAGATGCATTGATGCAGGGATGGATCGCAGGGCAGGGGCAGTGGGGTAGGGTCGAGGCGGTTGGCTCTGGGCTGCAGGTTGGGGGTGATTAGACTGGGGCAGGGGCTGTAGGCTGGGGCGATGAGGTCGAAGGAGGGCTGTGAGGCCGGGGGAGGGCCGCGAGGCTGGGGTGGGTGCTTGGGGGCTGGATGAGTCGAGCCATGGGTCGGGGGCTATAGTACCGCGAGGGGTGGTGGGGCCAAGGTGGGGCCATGGGGGGTGTCAGGGTAGGGGCGGGGCGGTGAGGCCATGGGCTTCGGGCAATCAGGCCAATGGGGCGGGGCCATGGGCTGGGGACAGCAGGGGCGGTGAGGCAGGGGCCACTAGGCCGACGAGGTTGGCTCGAGGTTGAGCCAGCATGGGGATGGGGCCAGCGGGGTCACAGCAGTCGTGGGATGCTGGAGAGGGGGGTTGGGGGGTTGAGGATGTCAGAGAGGGGGTTGGGGAGCGAGAACGGGAGAGAATGAGCGGGGAGGGAGAAATATTTTGATTTTATAAAAGGTAGACCATTAGCAAATTTGTCGTTGCTAATACCATCGGTGACGATATTAGCGATGGAAATTTCTATCATTAAAAATAAAAATCCATCGTTAATACTTTTATTAGATTTTTAAAATAATTTTTTTAAAATTATTAGCGATGGGATGACTTCCATTGCTAGTAAATTAGCCATCGCTAATACTGTCTCTAACTCCATCGCTAATAAATACTTTTTACTAGCGATGGGATCAGCCATCACTAAAAAGATTTTTGATCACTAATAGTTCTTTTAGCGATGGCAATATTGCCGTCGCTAAAAACTGTCGCTAATAACCTCTCCACATCTTCACAAATGTCTAAATATGATATAATTTTGAAATTTAAAGTCCATCTTCATCGTTCATTATCTAAATAATTATTGTTAGAGTATCGTCATAAAAAACTATCTCGATTCGACAGACCTAGCTATATCGATCAATAAAATTTGATTTCGATGATTATGAACGACTGTATGATGATCTGATGGATAGAGATCACTGATGGATCCAAAAATTTATAATGATAATCTCAGTGATATTTGTAACATACTATCAAAATTTTACTTCAATTAGATATTATTATCATGATCAATTTAGTATGGGATGATTTTAATCGTTAAATAAAAAATGAGTGATCAAAAGGCCAAATGGTATCTTATTAAGATAATTTTTTAGATAAATGATCTTTGCTACTATTTTAATCATTTATACAATGATGATCATGAAATCTAAATCGTACGTATATGAACCATCTATGTTAAGTAGATCTTACAAAAGCATAAGTATAATTACTTAAAAATTTTAAGAATGAGTATCAAAAGGCATAGTTTTGGATTGTTCATATATGCGCATTTTAAATTTTATGATCACCACTATACAAATGATCAAAGTAGGGGTGAAGATCATTCATCTAAAAAAACATCTTATAATCAGACGCTGTTTGGCCTTTTGATCACTCATTTTTCATTTAACAGTCCAAACATTTCTTGCTAAATTGACAATAATAATGATGTTTGATTAAAGTAAAATTTTGATAGTATGCTACAAATATCAATGAGATTATTATTGTAAGTTTTTGGATCTATCGATTATCTCTATCTATCAAATCATCATATGATCATTCATGATCATCAAAAGTGAATTTTATTGATTGATATAGCTAGAGCTATCAGATTGAGATAATTTTTTGTGATGATACTCTAATGATAATTATTTAGATAATGAATGATGAAGATAGACTTAAAATTTTAAAATTATATTATATTTAAAAAAATAAAAAAATTATATTCTATATTGAGTATTAGCGATAGAAATTACCATCGCTAATACTCTTCCTACCATCACTAATAATTTTAATAATAAAAAATTTATTTTTTATGATGATGAATACCATCGCTAGTAGTGCCATAGCTAATGGTTATTAGAGATGGCACCACTGTCGCTAATACTCTTTTTGCCATTGCTAATAATTTTAATAAATAATTTTTTTTTACTTTTTACGATGATGAATGCTGTCTTTAATAGTACCATCGCTAATGATTATTAGAGATGATAATTGTGGCTACTATTCTTTTCACCGTCTCTAATAATTTTAATAAATAATCTTTTTTATGACAGTGAATGTCATCTCTAATAGTGTCGTCGCTAAACCATTTATGCCATCAGTAAAACTAATATTAGCAATGGTGAAAATGCTATCTCTAATAGCCATCGATAAAATAATTGTTAGCGATGGAATCATTGCCATTGGTAATGCCGTCGTTAATAGATATATTAGTGATGATAAAAATGCAATCGCTAATGGCCATCGTTAATACCTTAATTTCTTGTGATGAGAGAAGGTATGTGTAGTGGCTGCGTCTCAATAATGGGCATATCAGTTTGAGGATGAACTTGTCGACTCTCCACATGTTGCTTCTGGACAAACTGTAGGTCTGAAACTTACTCAAGTTCAACTATCCTCCCATTATCCTTTTCTTGAAAGAACTCTTCCTTCAAGAAAATGGCATGCCTACTAACAAACATCTTTTGTTGAGTAGGATGGTAGAAGTAATATCCTACACTCTCTTTAGGATAACTTACAAACCTGCATTTATCCGACCTATCACTTAGCTTATGTCTTTCAGTATTTCTAACGTAAGTAGGACAACCTCAAATCTTAAGATACTTAAAATTAGGCTTCTTTTCTTTCTATATCTCATATGGAGTACTAGGCAGAAATTTGCAAGGTATCCTATTTAAAACATTATGGAGATCGAAAGATTTATGAAGAACATTATAGACCGTACCATATCTAATAAGGTGCGGTTCCTCTTTTTTGCAATACCATTAAATTATGGAGTGAAAGGAGGAGTCTATTGAGAGAGAATTTTATTTTTTTTAAATAATGAAGAAGCTCACTAGTTATGTATTCTCCTCCTCGATCAGATCGAAGAGCCTTGATATCCTTACTAGTTTATTTTTCAACCATTCTTTGGTACTCCTTAAACTTATCAAAGGTTTCAGATTTGTATTTCAATAAATACATATATCCAAATCTAGATAAATCATTAATGAACGTGATGAAATAAGAGTATCCTCCTTTGGCCTTAGTTGATATTGAAGCACAAACATTAGTATATACTAGATCCAAAATGTCACTCGCCCTATCTCCGTATCTAGTAAATGAAGTCTTGGTCATCTTACCTATGAGACAAGATTCATAAGTTTCAGATGATTCAAATCATATGGATCAAAAAAAATTTTATATATAACTTATTAATCCTTGACTCATTAATATGACCAAGTTGGTAGTACTAGAGATATATGACATTCATATCTTTTTTCTTTCTTTTTTTCATATGATCAACATGAAGAATATTATCATTAAGTGACAAGAATAAAAGACCATTATCTATAAAAATATTACCATAACATTCAATAAAAAAATAAATAGAGCAACCATTGCCCTTTCTTTTTATTTCAAAATCTTATTCTAGTAACACAGATACAGAAATAATATTTCTAATAATGTTTGGCACATAGTAACAGTCTTTCAATTTCAAAATTTTGTCGGAAGGCAACTTCAACTGCTTGGTTCCTATGGCTTCTGTCTAGATGGACTCTCCACTAGCATCAAACAGTATGAAGTCACCTTAATTCAGACTCTTTATTTTCTATAGATCCTATAATAATTTATAAAGGTATGAACCATAGGCGGTATTTAATACTTAAGAATCTAAAATTAAAGTACTTAATGATAAGTTTGTTTGTATCATATACAAACCTTTAGCAACACATAGTTCCTTATGCTTTAAACTTGCAAGGTAATCCTTGTAGTTCCTTTTTCAGTATCCTTTGCCACACTGATAATAGGTATCCTTGGCGAAGATTTTCTTTGTCTTCTTCTTCGAGATGCTAGCCCTAGGGTTCATCTTTTTCTTAGAACCCTTCTTGCTTTTCTTCTTGAAAATCTTATCTACAAGAAGAACATGAGCTTTTTCATCCTTGAAATGGCTCTCTGCTATCTTAAGCATATTCAACAGCTCAGGCAGGCTACTGTTCAGTTTGTTCATATGATAGTTTATGACAAACTGTGAGAAGAAATCAGGGAGTGATTACAAGATCAAATCCTGACTAAGCTCACCATCCATTGCAAATCCAACTATTCCAGATGAGTTATCAGATCAATCATCTTCAAGATATGAGTCTGCATGGACATCCCTTCACTCATCCTGGTATGGAACAACTGCTTAGATATCTCATATCTAGCAGTCCAATTTTGTTCTCCATATAACTCCTTTAGATTAAGAGGTATAGAAGGAACATCCATGCCTTCATGTTGCCTTTAAAGCTCATTGCTTATAGAGGGAAGCATGACGCACTTGACAGTTATACTGTCATCTTGCCACATCTTGTATGTGGCTCTTTTCTCCTCAGTTGCATCTTCACCGATCGAATCGAGTGTAGGGGTATCCAAAATATAGGAGTTTCTTCTATGTGAATATAATTCTTAGGTTTCTCAATCAATCCACATAATTGGATCCGATCAACTTGTTGGCATCAAGTATGCCACGCAGTGAAAGTGAGAATGCCATTACATAGTTTAATCTACAATAATAAGAAAGTAATATAAGCAAACAACTCATGATGTCATGCACAACTAGATTAGATCTTTTATCTAATTGTTACTCCCATTATTTTATCGAATGCCATAGCCCTCTTCTATGATAAACGAAAAATCCTATTGGTTTTCTTAGTGAGATTGAGATTCTAATTCCTTACAAAAGGTCTTGTGGTTGCACAACAAACCTTCATGAGTTCAAAAGTAGGAAACTCCTTTCTAATTGTATCTCACACAACTCTCAACATCTTACTGCCTCTAAAATATTCATTATCTTGTGGTTGCACAACAAACTATAATATTTTAGTTAAGTTAGACCCTTTATTTTCATACAGTCATATCTGAACAATGCTGTCCTTATGGTTGCACAATAAAGCAACATATCTAAAAATACCATAAGCATCAACTATGCACAAAGACAACCCCACATCAATCTCCATAGTAAGCTTTGTTGTTGTACAACAAACTGACTATAGTTCTTGACATGATATTGGCTTAGTATGAAGGAAGGCACATGTAGTGTCTATATCACTAAGCACTCCAAACTCGAAACTCAATAGATCAGATTAGCTAGGTAAGTAGGTGGGAGGCTTTCCGATGCTTTTCTTAGACACCAACAACTTCGTCAGGAAAGCAAACAGACCTAATTAGAAAACCACCTTTGACACCAACTGATCAATAAATCCGACATTCGGTTAGCAAGTGAATTTTGATACTATAATTTAATATAATTTTTAGTGAGAGTTTTACACTGGTCTTAAACACATCCTAATAATTTACATCATATGTAAAAGTACATATCATAAGAAGGAAAATAATAATAACATGCTATAAACCATGCTATTCAAGTTGTAATATCATTCAAATGTTTACACCAAAAACATGATCACAAAAAAATCACGTAGGGTGCATTCAACGCTTGAGCCAAAGTTATTTGACTATAATTTGGATCCAACACTTGATCCAATTTATTTGTCAAATTTGATTTAAGCTAATATTTTGAATCTTAATCCAACTTGAATTACACCTGATTCAAAATCCTAATCAAAATAGGCTTGACTAGGTCAACAATTGACCTAATTCCAATGCACCCTAATAAAATTGATTAAGTCATCAATCTATCATGAATCATAAAATGTTAGATAATGATAAATTTTAAATTTAACAACTAAAATTTAATAGTCTAACTACAATCATGATCAAAATAATTTTTGATTTAAAGATCGATGCAAGTAATCGATCATACAATTGGCAATATATGAATCAGATCTAATCTATATTACAAAAATAGCACTTGTTTGATTGAATCTAATGAGAGTGGCTTTGATACCACTGTTGGATTCCAATTATGCAGTAGAATATGAATTTCAAAAATTTTGATATGCATGAAATTAAGTGTTAACATTTAAAACTAGTTGACCAGAACATAAATCCTAAAATCACCTTGTAGACTACAATCAAACCAAAACCACCATGCAATGGGTTAGAAGTAATATTTCTTGAAGATAATGATCAGTTAACAAAATGATCTCCACCAGACTTCAAAGTAAAATCCCTCCAATGGTGATCCACATGAGACAGATCAGGGTCCTTCCCAATTGACATAATACTGTAGCCTTTTCTTCACAAGAAAATCATTGGCTTCCTTCTCGAGAATCGATTACACCACCATCTATATGCCTTCAAAACCTCTACTAAAACTATGCCAAGAATCTCTTCTCAAGAGATCTCACCACCCAGATTTGATTTGGAACTCCAACACTTGGAAAAACCAAATCCTAAGACAAGCTACCCTTGCTTTTCTTTTTCCTCTCTTCTCTTCTTTCTATTTTTCTCTCTTATTTTTTCTTGTCTTTTTTTTCTGATTTTTTCTATTTTTTTCTATCTTATCACATGCCTAAAAATTTAAAAAATTCAGCCCTTTTCCCATAAGGGATGACACCTTTAAATAAGGCATGAAGGGACAGTAGGAAGACCCAAGGGGTGCCAACTCTTGGCGCTCCACATTCTCACGAGGAGAATAAATTCTCTGTGTGATTTTAATTGGTATGGAAGAGTCCCGCTCCACAGTCTCATGAGGAGAATAAATTCTCTGTGTGATTTTAATTGGTATGGAAGAGTCCTTCAAATAGAAGGACTCCTCCCCTTCTGCATCCAATAATTCCCATATTAAATTTGAAGGAAAGCGTGGTGGGTTTTTCGCATGCATTTTAAAAATTTGCAGCAGAACATACATAGATTAAACAATTTAATCTATAATGTATGAATAGATCAAATCTAAATTACCATACAAGATCTATGATATGAACTAATATGCATGTATCTAAAACTAAAATTTAAAATTCAGTAAGTATAGATCATATCTATATGTAATTTGATTATATCTAATTTATATTTAGATCACATCTAAATATTAATTGAGATCAAAATATCATACCTGAGTGTGGATAGTAGATCACTACATCCAAAATCTATGATAGTTAGTTTTTCATGATGCTTGGCAGCCACACACGTGTCTGACCTCTACAGATATTCACACGAAGCTCTTATGCTGATCGATCTCCTCAGGAGTGCTAGCTCGCGAAGATATCATACTTTGACTGATCTAAAAAAAATTATAAAAAAGATAAAAAATAAAGAGACTCTCTCCTATTCTTTCTGGATCTACACGTCAGATCTCTATAATAGAGATCATGAGAAGAACCCTTTCTTCTCAATTCTCTCATGCATAAGAGAGAATCTTTCTCTCTTCCTTTCATGTCTTTGAGAAAAAAAAAATTTCTCTAATTTTTCATGATAAAAATCATATCTAATCTAATTTTTTATGCTAAAAATTATATAAAATCTTGAGCTTTAGAAAAATTCAAAAAAGAGACTCAAAAGAAGAATCGTTCTTCTCTCTTCTTCTCTTTTTTTCTTTCTTGATCTAGAACTCTAGGAAGCCCCAAATATCCAACCAGATTTTTTTGATATTTTTTCTCTAAATTTTTATATTAAAAACAAAATCTAATCTACTTTTTATCTTAAAAAAATAGAAAAAAAATTTAGAAAAAGAACTCTTTCTTCTTTAAGACTGTGCATAAGAAAGAAGACCCATCTTCTTTCTTGATCTTGAACTCTAGGAAGCTCCAAATGTCCAACCAAATTTTTTGATATTTATTCACTAAATTCTTATATTGAAAATCAGATCTAATTTAATTTTTACCTTAAAAAAAAATAGAAAAAAAAATTGAAAGAAGAACTCCTTCTTCAAGGCTGGGCACAAGAAAGAAAATCCTCCTTCTTCCTTCTTCTTCTCTCATTGGGAAGAACTTTTCTTCTTCGATTTTCTACTGTAAAACCATCAAGAGAAGCCCTCTTTGATGCCCAAGAACCAGCAATAAAACTCTCACAAAAAACACACCAAGATGGAAAGGAGAGGAGGGGATTGGCGTGTGGATGTTGGGGCGTCCAACTCTTGGGTGACCGCAAAAGAGACGAGAGGGGTGTGGCACTTATGATGGGCATAGAGATTTCTCACAAGAAAGGAAGTAGGGCATGAGAAATTAATTATCACATGGGGTGGCTTGGTTTAGTCCTATTCCAAATAGGACTCAAGATCTTAGTCAAATTCTAACTAATTCTTCGATCCAATCCTAACCAATTTAGAAATTAGTTATAATAAACTAACTAGTTGGATCCTAGCCTAATTATGAAACCAATTAGGCCCCAATCCAATTGAACAATTAGTTAGATTAAAATCTCATTGATCCAGGGATATAATCTTAATAGATATCAGGAAAACTATTTGATAATAGGACTTAATCCAATCAAGCCTATTATCCAATAGGATTTGATCCAATCAAAATATATATAAAATAATTGAATCTTATTCAACTTAGAATTTGATTTGCATCTCTGAGACCAATTGAAACAAGTCCTGTTATCCAATAGGACTGCATCCAATCAATCCAAAGCCAATCTAATTGAATCCAATTCAATTAGATCTAATCCAATCTCCATTGCTCAATCAAATTATGTTAATTAATAATCATATTATTAATTAATTATTTTTTTTAATTTATTAAATATTAGTAAATAATTTATTATAATTTTTGCATAGGATTAATCATCAATCAAATTGATAATTAAATTCTTCAATGATTCATAATCGTCAATCAGTCATTTAATCAGATAGGTACTTCCTTATGTGTGACTCCATAAATTCGAACTTAAGTCAGTAGCATAAGAATAATTTTTGTACTAATCGATGTAACCATCTAGCAATGAGATCCGACATCCGGATGTAGGAAAAGGTGCAGGTTTCATGCATGAATTTCAAAACTTTTTTTGAAATATAACGCAGTAGAACATGTAAATTAAACAATTTAATCTACAAATGTATGTAATCAAATTACTAAACTCTACAATTAGGATCTATAATATGTCATATTATATTTATAAATTAGAAAATAAAAGATTTGGTATTGATCAAATCAATACCCTAGATCTAAAATATTTTTAGATCTAAAACCAAGATCACATCTAGATAAAAGAAGAGATCAGATCTCTTACCTTCATGGGGGTCGAGAACTCTATGATTAATTTTTTTTGTTGCTTTTGGAGCTGCACACACGTCTAACCTCTACAGGTGATCCACATGAGGCTGCAATAAAATCAGAGGATCGTTGAATGAAGATCCGCTCAAAGTGCTAGCTTCTTGCAGATCCCTTCAGATGGTTAATCTAAAAAATATTCTTCGGATCTCTTGGATATTTCAAGAGATAAAGAATATGAGGAGAAATAAAAAAGAAGTCAAACCTTTTGACCTCCCTAAAATCAAAATTAATATTTAATAGAAAAGAGTCCTAAGAGAAGATAGATCTTCTCCTTCAATACATCAACAATTGATGTCCTGAAAATATCTCTATGCTAGGACATGAGAAGACCTTTTTCTCTTGATATTTTTTTAGTTTCTAAATCTTATGATATCTAATTTTTCTCATATAGAAATATCATGACTTATGGAGAAGAAGGGCTCTAAAAGAAACCTTAAGAAAAGACCTTCTTTTCTTCTTCTTCTTCCATCAGAACATGATCATATCATGTCCAAAATAAGATCACCATGCTCCAACTCTTTGGAGCATGAATTCACCATGCCATCCCTCTTTCTCTTTCAGATTTTTTATCATATAAAAAATATAAAACAAAGAGATATTAATATGAAAGGAAAAGTAATAAGAGAAGATAATCTTCTCTCTTACCTTTCTCTCTACAAGACATCAACCTTTGATCTCTTGATTGAAGAGTTTTCTCCAAGGATTTTGGTACCTCAAACTGCCCATGTAATCCTTCCTTCTCTCTCATATTTTTATCACATAAAAACATAAAAAACAAAGAGAGAAAAAACTATGAAAGAAAACCAATAAGAGAAGACAATCTTCTCTCTTACCATTCTTCTCTACAAGACATCAACTTTTGATCTCTTGTTAAAGGAATCTCCTCCATGGATTTTGGTGTCTCAAACCTTTCAAGTCTTCCTTGTTCTCCTTTGGTATTTCTCTCAATTTTTCATAAATTTTTTACTCCTATTTCATGGCATATGGGGCAGCCTCCTTTTATATGGCAGACTAGGTCATAAGACCTAGTCTAACAAGGAGTCCTTGGGGCGTCCAACTCTTGGATGCCCCCTATCTCATTTATTTCATGGATAGCATGAAATTAACCACAAAAGGGGCAACAAAAAGGAGGATAAATATGGGGGAAATTGGTGCAAGAGAGGGAGGGAAGAGTCCTTGTGAAGAGGGACTCTTTCAAAAAGAGAAATAGGCTAAACCACTTTCCACAATGAACCAAATTAATTTTTATATTGAACCAGATCAAATCTGATTCAAATCTCTAAAATAAGTGGTATGAAATTACTTCTCTTAGATGTAGAAATTATAGAAAAATTATCTAAAATTAATTAGTGGGCATGGGCTCTGATTTTCTTAGGTGGCACAAGAGACGATGGAATCCTAGTCTAACTAGGATTCTTATTTAGATTAGGTCAAATACTTTGAACCCAATTTAAATTAATTATAATCTAATTAATAATGATTCTAGTCTAACTAGGAGTCTAATTAAATTAAATCATATTTAATTTAAATTCTAACTTAATTAAGAATTTGGTGCATACAAGTCCTAGTCAAATAGGGACTTGTTCTCCCTTGCAACTGGCTTATCCAATAAATCAATTAGACATAATTTAATTAAATATAAACTAATTCTAATTAAATTATATTCAATTAGACTTGATCTCAGCTCAATTGCTCAATCAGATTGAGATAATTAGCAATCCAATTGCTAATGATCCTCCTGCAACACTTGTATTAGGTCAAACATCAATCACATTGATTGTTTAATCTTAGAATGATTCTCAATCGTCGATTAACCATCTGATTAGGTTACAACCTCTTATCTGTGTGACCTTATAGGTTCAAACCTAAGCTGGTAGCATAGAAACCAATTCTTATACCAGTCGAAGTAACCATCTAGCAATGGTTCTCGACATCCAGATAGGTCGAATGTATGCAAAGCAACATTCTAAGAACTCTGACCCATGATTACCATATAATTCATTCTTTTGACCAATAATGCTCAAGACGACTTCGAATATGCTGTCAACACTCATGTAAGTCATCTCTATTGTGTCTCAAAATTTTGCAAATCCCGTGACTCCTCACGTGGATTACTCAGGCTTAGGTTTTGCTAAATTAAAACACAGTGAGACATTCTCTTCCTAAAGTTAATCAGGAGTGGTTAATCCCATCTTGACTCACACACCAACTTCACAAGTACTTGACTATATCCAAAAACTTTTTGAATCTATATTAAAAATATAGGCAGTCTGGCACCAAAGCACAGTGAGTTGTTTGCAAGTCACCGTGGTGATCTCAAGTCGGAGGGATACTTATACCCATTGGCTTAGTTAACTACTCTTGATAGTAGAGTGTTACATTGGTAAAGTTCAATGCAGATGTACTCCTACATCTCACCTGAATGCCATATCAGTGTCTCTACACCTTTTGGTTATGAGGACAACCAACGCATATGGCATACAGTGACCTACACTTGAAAAGTTATCGTCCTTGTTAATAACTTATCTATTGATTGTGAACAATTTAAGAACCATTCAATAAATCCTCCTTTATCGATTGATTATGGTTCTAAGGACTTCATCATAATTTAGGAGTTCATTTAAGGAAGATAGAACTTTTATGATGAACTTGCCAAATAACTATTATTATTAGATAATTCATATACTAATTTCAATCATCTACCACTTAGATGATAGGCTTTGGGATACATTTTTCAATAACTTTCACTTGTACTAAAGCCAATCAGAATGATATCAAATATCCTATCTTCCACTTGAGTTCGTAGAACTTCCTAGTTCCGAGGCCTCAGCAAATGGGTTGGTCAAGTTCTCCCTTTTCATTGATCTTCCAAAGATCGATGTCACCTTGATCTAAAATCAAAAGTGATAGAAATATAGAGTATGCTGGTCCTTCGATTCTTTAGCCAGATTTATGGCTCCAGTTCCACGATAGGACTGGACCATTGGTGGAGGGTGCCACTCCAAACCTGTTAATGAAGCTCAGCAATTACACAGCTTTCTTGACAGCATCATATGCTACGATGTACTCTACATCACTAACTGAGTAGACTAAAGTATCTTGCTTGAAACTTTTTTAGCAGATTGCTCCTACAATTAGGATATGATCTGATACTTTCTTATTATTTTGATCTGACTAAAATCGAAACATCCACATATTTAAAGTCAGTATTTCCATATTTGAGTCACTGGATCTTAGTATTTCCCAAATAATTAAGGATTATCTATACAATCTTTCAGTGATTCTTGCTTAGATCAGACTGGTATCTGCTCACTACCATTAGTGAACATACCATATCTGGTCTTGAACATGGAGAAATTAGATGACACCCAAGCCTTTATTCTTTGCAATGCTGGAATGCCATTCCCGATTAAGAGAATTTCATCCACAGACAAACAAGGAATAACACTACAGAATATTTTACCCATTTATAAATGCAGGGTACCTCTTTGTTCATAATAAAGACATATATTCAAAATGTATGTTCTAACTCTGGGATAATAGCAAAATGGACTTTATAGGTCTCCACCTTCCCGTCTGTGCTCCTTTGATCCTTTTAAAAAATTAATTCACACCCAATGGGTTTTATTCCTTCAGGTGAATCATCTAGTGTCCCTACACTATTGATTTCCATGGACTTCAATTTGAATTTAATGGCTCCAAACCACTTCTCAGAGTTAGACCACTACATTGCGTTTACTTTAATGGGGTCCGAGTTTGATCTAATCAAATATGGTTCTGTAAGTTTATTAGATTATGTCGGATCATTTTCTACCAGTCAAACTTTCAAGTTCAACTTGATAGGCATCAGTTCCTTCTCTAAGAAACTCTTTTCCAAAAGGAATGTCCTACTGCTAATGAGTATCTTATATTCTTCAACATGATAGAATTAGTAACCATTAAACAACTATTGGACCATAAACCAAGTTTATCTGTATGCAAACCTTTGACATAGGCCGATCTATTGGGAATAGTATCCCAAAGTCAATCGTTAGCCTGTTGACGTTTGTGCTCATTTTTGTATATGTACATGAATTATGAATTAATAAAAATTATTTTGGTATTTTTCATCACAAAATGTTTCATCTTCTAATGAACTCCTATGTTTGGTGAAGTCCTTAGGACTATTTAGACTCGACAAAGAAGGATTTGTCGTTTAGTCCTTAAATCTGTTCGTGACCAAATGATACGTTGTTACCAAGGATGATAATATTTATCAAGCATAGGTCGTTGTGTGCCATATAGATTGGTTGTTCTCTTAACCAATGAGTGTGGAGACACTGGTATGGCATACAGGTGAGATGTAAGGGTACATCTGCACTGAACGTGACCGACTCCAGAGCTATTTCTGCCGTCAAAATTTACTCCGATGGAATATGGGTATAAATATCCCTCCGACCTGAGACTACCACGGTGACTTGCAAGCAACTCACTGCACTTAGGCACTGGACTATCCAAATTTTTAATTCAGTGACGGAAGGCTGCTGGGTGTAGTCAAGTACTTGACTTGTCGGTGCGTGTGTCAAGATGGGATTGACCAGTCCAGTTTAGGAGCTGTGTATAGTCATATTTCAATTTAGCAAAACTTTGGCCAGGGTAGTCTTTTGTGAAGAGTCACAGGACTGTTTGAGTTGAGCACGATTCGGATGATCTAATCAGGGTTGACAGTTTAACCCTGAGTCATCCTAAACACAGAGGTCAAAAGGATGAATTATACAGTAACCATATTCACATAGGTTCTGAGTGTTGTAATTATGACTATTCGACCTATCCAATCATCAGGTACCATTGCTAGATGGTCACTTCGATTAGTACAGGAATTGGTTCCTATGCTACCAGCTTAGGTTCGAACCTACGGGGTCACACACATTAGAGGTTTCTATCTGATCTGATGGCTGATGAAGAGTCCTAATGCTCGTAGACTATGAGTCCTATGTGTCTGGAACTCTGTGATCGAGAATCAGGATTCTCTGATCATAAGTCCCACACATTTTGGGTACCGGGGTCAAGAGTCCCACTGGTTTGGGACTCTTCGATCAGGGTTACATATCAATGAATTCTGATGCCCAATTATCCATCAGATTTGGTCTCAATATTTATGAGAGATTTAATTAGTGATTTGATCACTAATTAACTTAATTTAATTGAGTAATTATTTTTGGATCAAGTCCAATTGAATTGGATTCAGTTGGGTTTGACCCGATTAGGTTAAGAGTTGACCTAATCGTCGAGATGGTTTGGTCCCTGATTTGATCAGGGGTTGGGCTTAATCAATTCCTGATTTGATTAGAATTTTATTGAGCCTAATTAAGTCTAATTAAGTTGGATTTAAATTAGTCTAATTGGGCCTAACTTATTTGGTTCAATTAGGTTGGTTTAAATAATGAAACCACCTTGACCCATTCTCCCTGCGCCACCTCACTTCCACTACACCCATTTGAATTCACAAGAAGGAAGTTCTCATGAATTTTTCTTCATGCAAAGCCCTCCTCACACCCTACTTTAATGCACAAAATGAGTGGATAAAGATGATTGGTTGGCCATTCAAATTCAAAATAAAGTTTGAATTTGAATGAGCAACCAATCTTAGCGCCTTGACCTTATCCTTTTTTAGTGCCCCATTTATTACACGAGAAAATATTTCTCATGAAACCACTCACGTATAAATTAAGCCACGCCCTCCTCTTCTCATGCCCTTAGTGGATAGGGATAAATTGATTTTCATTTGAATTCAAAATTTGATTTGAATTCAAATGTGCAATTACTCATCTTTATCCTCTTACGTGGATAAGATGTTTGATATTATTTTAAAAGGAGGAGAAGAGTGGGGCATGTGCAAGAAAAAATTTGGAGAGAAAATCTGGGCGTGAGAAATCCTTGTGTGTAAGGTGAAGGTCTATATCCTTCCGAGAGAAAAAGAAAGAAAAGAAAGAAAAAGTGTGCGCAGGGTTTCAGTGAGTTCTTCAGGGTTCAGCTTGGAGTTCGAGAAGTGAGAAGGTGAGCTACGAGTGTCGTGAGCCCACCAAATTTTAGAAAAATTTTCAAAATCCTCTCAAGCACATCTGCTAACAATCTGGAGCATTCAAAGAATTGGTAGACATCGATCGAAGGAGTTTGATCAGCATCGACCGTCGAAAGGGCTTTACAACGAGCTAGCACTCGTGAGGAGTCGATCAGATCGGGAGCTTCGTGTGGATGATCTGCAGAGGCCAGATACACTATGTGGCTACCTCACGATGATCAGACTCTTCCGACGATGATCAGATTGCGGTGATCTACTACCCGCACAAAGGTATTGTATTCTGAACATATTACAGTAAAGTGTTTACTGTTCAAATTTGAATTTTAAATTTAAATGCATGCATGCTATATATCATATTTAAATTCTAGTATAGGATAAATTTTTATTAATTAATTAGATTAATTAATAATTTTTGCTGTAAAATAATAATTTTAAAATAATTTTAAAATTACCATTTTACCCCTGCATTGAATTTTCCCCATAAATGGTATCAGAGCGGGTTTCTAGATATGATATATATATTTGCATACACAGATTAAGTTGTAATCTAAAAGTTTAAATTTGAAATTTGAAATTTAAAATTTAAAATTTAAATTTTGAAAGTTGTTCGAAATTCAAAATTCAAAAATTTGAAATTCAAAATTTGAAATTTGAAATTCAAAATTTAAAAATTTAAAATTTGAAATTTGAAATTTGAAATTTGGTTGAAATTTCAAATTTGAAATTCAAATTTTAAAATTCAAAATTTGAAATTCAAAATTTGAAATTCAAAATTTTAAAATTTGAAATTTGTTTGAAATTTAAAATTTAAAATTTAAAATTTGAAATTTGAAATTTAAATTTTGAAATTGATATATTTAGATATACTTGATCCAAGTAGCAAGTAATCGAATTGGGTTGGTTGCCATGGCCGTTCGGTCATAGGAGAAAAGTAGGGTTTAAAGGCCCTCTCTTCCCATTCGATGGGGTCTCCTATGGCGGTACGGGTGCCGATGCGATTATATCTAATGCAAATGAAGCAGCGAAAGAAATATTCATGATTTATTTTGATTGAGTTATTTTCTGTTATGTAATTAGCAATAGGATTGCTATTTATGAAATGTGCTGATATATTTGTGTAATAAGTCAACATATTTGGTGAACAGAAAATAAAATTTTTTAAATTTGAAAATTATTTTCGAAATGCCAAATCCTGACCCATCAGCCCAAATACTTAATTAAAAGAATTAAGTGTTGTCTAGTAGATCTAGAATTGTGAATTAGGACCTAAGACAATTGCATAAACTTGTGGGTCAATGGGTTAGATGGATTAGGTCCATAATTGGGTTAGACCTAAGGTTAGCTTAAAGAAATAAACTAAATTAGAGTAATTGGTCAAATCTAATCAAAAGTTGAATTAGATTAGGTCAAAGATACTCTAGACTCAACTCCAATAGTTATAGTTGAATGGGTCCATGTCTTTAACTAGACCAAGATGGACTTAATTCATGGCTACGCGGTGGAACCCTATTTACTAAGTTGATCAAATTAAAACTAATGAACCAGTTGGTGTCTAAGGTAAGTTTGGCAGTTTGACCAGTGGTTTTTAAGCGAGAGCTACTCGCAGTGATTCGATCTCTGACGAGTTAATGGCTTATCCCCACCACTGATCTCACTTACCTGGCCAACCTGGTGAATTAGGTTTTGATTAGATCACTTGGTGATTAGGGCAACCCATGTCATTAGGTAAATCAGTTTGACTGATTTAGGTACTCCTAATGCCAGCTTTAAGTAAATCCTTTTTAATCTGACTTGGTGAAGTCAGTGGGAGGATTGAAATTGACTGGATATTTTCTTCTCATCTATTCTTTAATAAAATCCTCAAAAAAAAATTATTAGGTCCTAAAAATGATTAAGTTATATTGATAACTAAGTCATAGCCTCCCATTAAGTGAGTGATAATGAGTCCATTAGTTTAATAATCATTGGAGGCCCAAAGGCCTGGTGCTTATTGACTAATGGAATTATCATTCATAGTATGATAATTTGGTTTGAGTCTTTCTGATGGTGGTTAGGTTGGCCGATCAAAGTCAGGCTTGATCATTTATTGGTCCAATTCACCAAATCAAATCATGTTAATGGTTGGACCTAACCAGATTTTTTTAGTGGAGGCCAAAGCCTACTAATTAGGTTCTGGGGCAAAATTAATTACTAGAAGTTGTTTACAGAAACAACAAGTTATGAACCTACCCATAGATGCACATGGGTTGACCAACCAAAGTTGGGCTCGTGTGTAGTTTGTGTGGATTCTAGTACCCACTAAGAAATTAAAGTAATTCCTTGAATTGGAGGTTGAGGCTACCAATTCGTAAAAATACTGAGAGAAACTTTAGACTAAAGTTCAAGTCTTTAGTATTAATAATTTATGTACTAATATAGGTCTGGTTTTTCTTTATGCAGCTATGGCCACTACCCTATCGCTCCGATCATTATTAGATAATGACAAGCTCATGGGACCTAATTTCGATAGCTGGTATCGAAAATTAAAAATCATCCTTGAGCATGAGCCGATCCTTTATGTAGTAACGGATCCAGCACCTGAGGAGCCAACCTTGAACACTAGAGGGACGGTCCGAGATACTTACCAGAAGTGGCTCAACGACCGCACCAACATCCGGTGCATAATGCTGGCGGCAATGAATGATGAGTTCAGTCGCAAGTTCGAGAACGCCCAGCCACAGGAGATGCTTCAAATGTTGAACGACTCTTTTGGCATGCCTGACGATGTTGAAAGGCACAAAACTTGTTGTGCCATTTTCAATGCTCGAATGAGGGATGGAGCCTCAGTCACGGATCATGTACTGTACATGATCGAAATGATTGAGCGCCTAAGTAAACTGGGTTTTCTCCTACATGAGCAGCTCGGTAAGGATGCGATCCTTAATTCTCTACCCAAGTCCTTCCTTCCCTTCCTTACTCATTTTCGAATGACAAAGCCTGCAGTGAACTACCACGGCTTGTTGGGGTTGCTGCAGAACTTTGAGAAGGATCACCAGCTCCATAAGGAGTCGGTGAATGTTGTGGGAGGGTCTTCTTCTAATCATCGACCCTTTAAGAAAGGGAAGAAGAACAAGAAAAAGAAGAATAAGAAGGTGCAGCTGCATGCTGGGACGTCTGCACAGGGTCAGACCAAGAAGCGCAAGCCCGACCAGAGCCAGGCAGAGTACTTCTTTTGCAAGAAGCAGGGGCACTGGAAGAGGAACTGTCCTCTATACATTGCCTCACTAGACCCGAACAGGCCAAAGAAGAAGCAAGGTACTTATATGATAACACCTTACAACTTTTCCATTTGTGATACTACTGCTTGGGTATTGGATACCAGAAGCCCTTATCATATTTGCAATTTGATGCAGGGTCTGCAAGTCAGTAGGAGATTTGATGAAGGTGAGAGGTTCTTGAACGTTGGAGATGGAAGCAAAGTTCCAGTTCTAGCATTAGGAATCATGAACCTTGTAATCAATTCTTGAAATATAATTCTGAGTGAATGTCACTATTATCCAAGCTTTTTATTAAATATTATTTTTGTAGGCCTTTTGGTCATGAACGGTTATCAATTTTTAATAAAAAAAAAATATTTGCAATATCATTTTGAATGGTGTTACAATGTTTATTGGATAACTTTATAATGGAATTTACTTTCTATCATAACCTGTTAATGTGGTTCAAACCACCGGTAAATGCCTTAGAATAGATAATGTGTCAGAAGTCTACCTTTGGCACTGTAGGCTAGGTCATATCAATAAGAACAGGATAAACAAGTTGGCTCAAGAAGAAATTCTTGAAGTAGGTGATTGTGAATCACTTCCAACCTGTGAGTCCTGTCTTCTTGGTAAAATGACCAAGTCACCTTTTACTGGAAAAGGTGAGCGAGCCAGTGAACTCTTGGGTCTGATATATTCTGATGTATGTGGACCCATGAGCACAAGTGCAAGAGGTGGATATTTCTACTTCATAACCTTCACAGATGACCTATCGAGGTATGGGTATGTCTATTTAATGAAGCATAAGTCGGAGTCGTTTGAAATGTTCAAACTATTCCGAAATGAGGTAGAAAAACAAACTGGAAAGTGTATTAAAACTCTTCAATCTGATCAAGGAGGTGAATACCTTTTCAATGAGTTTTTGACATATCTTGGGGAGAATAGAATTCTCTCTCAATGGACTCCTCCTGAAACACCACAGCATAATGGTGTATCTGAAAGGAGGAATCGGACCTTGTTGGACATGGTTCGATCCATGATGGGGCTTGCTGGTCTGCCGATCTCCCTCTGGGGATATGCGCTCGAATCGACTTGTTACCTTCTAAATAGAGTTTCGAGTAAGTCTGTAACCAAAATGCCATATGAGATATGGATAGAACGTAAGCCAGTACTCTCGCACCTTAGGGTTTGGGGGTGTCTGGCATATTTTAAACATTTAATTATGGACAAGCTAGGACCTAGGTCTGACAAGTGTAATTTTATAGGATACCCAAAAGAGACCAAAGGGTATTATTTCTACCTGGCTGATGAGCAAAAGGTGTTTGTCAGTCTTCAGACAATCTTTTTGGAAAAAGAGTTCCTTGGTGAAGGGACTATTGCCTCTAAGGTCGAACTTGACGAAGTTCGACAGGTAGAAAAACCGACACAAGTTTGCTGAACTTGAATCGGATTTGATTAGATCAGATCCGGAGTCCATTGTTCAAGCACCCTTAAGACGATCTGGTAGAGTACCATGTCAACCGGACAGATACTATGGTTTCTTGGTCGGGACGACGATCCTATCAAACTTGATGAAAATGATAAGGATCCGATCACCTACATGGATGCAATGCAGAGACCCGACTCTGAGAAATGGCTAGAGGCCATGAAATCCAAAATGAAGTCCATGAAGGTCAACGATGTGTGGACATTGGTTGACCCACCCGAAGGAGTAAAACCCATAGGGTGTAAGTGGGTCTTCAAGAGGAAGAGGGGCACAGACGGAAAGGTGAAAACCTATAAAGCCCGTCTGGTTGTCAAGGGATATCATCAACGTTATGGTATAGACTATGACGAGACGTTTTCTTCTGTGGCAATGCTCAAATCCATTCGGATTATGCTTGCAATAGCTGCCCATCTGGACTATGAAATCTGGCAGATGGATGTGAAGACAGCTTTCCTAAATGGAGAGCTGGATGAAGAGGTGTATATGATACAACCTGAAGAATTCACATCCACTGATGAGTCTAAGGTGTGCAGACTATAGAGGTCCATTTATGGACTTAAGCAGGCATCCCAGAGTTGGAACATACATTTTGATAGGACAATCAAGACGTATGGCTTCGTTAAGAATGAAGAAGAGCCCTGCATTTATAAGTGGGCTAATGGTCCAGTAGTGGTATTTTTTGTATTGTATGTGGATGATATTCTCTTAATCAGAAATGATATCCCTGCATTACAGGGAATAAAGATTTGGCTATCGTCACAGTTCTCCATGAAGGATTTGGGAGAAGCTTCCTACATCCTAGGGATGAGGATCTATAGGGATAGATCTAAAAGGTTGCTTGGTTTATCCCAGTCTATATACATAGATACTATGCTGAAGAGGTTCAGCATGGAGAATTCCAAGAAAGGCTATCTACCGATAGGCCATAAAATTTCTCTCTCGAAGAGGGATTGTCCGACAATACCTCAAGAGAGAGAGCGTATGGGTAGGATTCCATATGCTTCGACAGTGGGATCTATCATGTACGCCATGACATGTACACGATCAGATGTGGCATACTCACTAGGGGTAGTGAGTAGATACCAATCTGATCCAGGAGAGAATCATTGGAAGGTTGTTAAAACCATCCTGAAGTATTTAAGAAATACTAAGGACCAGTGGCTTGTTTATGGTGAATCAGACTTAAGACTTATAGGGTTTATAGACTCTAGTTTCCAGTCTGATCACTGTGTGTCGGAATTTATTTTTATCCTTAATGGTGGGGCTATTTACTGGAAGAGTTCCAAGCAACACACAGTGGCTGATTTAGTTTGCGAGGCAGAGTATGTCGTTGTATCAGATGCTGCCAAAGAAGTGGTGTGGCTGAGGAAATTCATCACCGAGCTCGGAGTAGCACCCTCCCTTGTTGGTCCAGTTCTGCTCTACTGTGATAGCTCTGGAGCCATTGCTCAGGCAAAGAAACCTAAGGCACACCAGCAGACGAAGCATATTCTGCGTCGCTACCATCTCATCTGGAAAATTGTGGATTGAGGTGACGTCAACCTTCTGAAGATCGACGGAAAGGAGAACCTGGTCGATCCATTCACTAAAGCCATTGCGGTGAAGGAGTTCGACGACTACAAGTCGAAGATGGGTATTAGATACTGCACCGATTGGCTTTAGGTTAAGTGGGAGATTGTTGGGAATAGTGTCCCAAAGCCAATCGTCAGTCTGTTGACGGTTGTGCTTATTTTTGATATGTACATGAATTATGAATTAATAAAAATTATTTTGGCATTTTTCATCATAAAATATTTCATCTTCTAATGAACTCCTATGTTGTGGTGAAGTCCTCAGGACTATTTAGACTCGACAAAGGAGGATTTGTCGTTTAATCCTTAAATCTATTCGTGATCAAATGATACGTTGTTACCAAAGACGACAACATTTATCAAGCATAGGTCGTTATGTGCCATATAGGTTGGTTGTCCTCTTAACCAATGAGTGTGGAGACACTGGTATGGCATACAGATAAGATGTAAGTGTACATTTGCACTGAACGTGACCGACTCTGGAGTTATTTCTACTGTCAAGATTTGCTCCGATGGAATATGGGTATAAATGTCCCTCCAACCTGAGACCACCATGGTGACTTGCAAGCAACTCACTGCACTTAGGCACTGGACTACCTAAATTTTTAATTCAGTGACAGAAAGCTGCTGGGTGTAGTCAAGTACTTGACTTGTCGGTGTGTGTGTCAAGATGGGATTGACCACTCCAGTTCAGGAGCTATGTACAGTCATATTTCAATTTAGCAAAATCTTGACCAGGGTAGTCCTAGTGAGAAGTCACAGGACTGATTGAGTTGAGCACGATTCAGATGATCTGATCAGGGTTGGCAGTTTAACCCTGAGTCATCCTATACACAGGGGTCAAAAGGGATGAATTATACAGTAACCATATTCACGTAGGTTCTGAGTGTTGCGATTGTGACTATTCGACCTATCCGATCATCGGGAACCATTGCTAGATGGTCACTTCGATTAGTACAGAAATTGGTTCCTGTGCTACCGGCTTAGGTTCGAACCTGCGATGTCACACACATTAAAGGTTCCTATCTGATCTGATGGCTGATGAAGAGTCCTAATGCTCGTGGACTATGAGTCCTACGTATCTGGGACTCTGTGATCGAGAATCAAGATTCTCTGATCATGAGTCCCACACATTTTGGGTACCGGGGTCAAGAGTCCCACTAGTTTGGGACTCTTCGATCAGGGTTACATATCGATGAATTCTGATGCCCGATTACCCATTGGATTTGGACTCAATATTTATGAGAGGTTTAATTAGTGATTTGATCACTAATTAACTCAATTTGATGGAGTAATTATTTTTGGATCAAGTCCAATTGAATTGGATTCAGTTGGATTTGACCCGATTAGGTTAAGAGTTGACCTAATCGTCAAGATGGTTTGGTCCCTGATTTGATCAGGGATTGAGCTTAATCAATTCCTGATTTGATTAGGATTTTATTGAGCCTAATTAAGTCTAATTAAGTTGGGTTTAAATTAGTCTAATTGGGCCTAACTTATTTGGTTCAATTAGGTTGGTTTAAATAATGAAACCACCTTGACCCATTCTCCCTGCGCCACCTCACTTCCACTGCACCCATTTGAATTCACGAGAAGGAAGTTCTCATGAATTTTTCTTTCATGCATAGCCCTCCTCACACCCTACTTTAATGTGCCAAATGAGTGGATAAGGATGATTTGTTGGCCATTCAAATTCAAAATAAAGTTTGAATTTGAATGAGCAACCAATCTTAGCGCCTTGACCTTATCCTCTTTTAGCGCCCCATTTATTACACGAGAAAATATTTCTCATGAAATCACTCATGCACAAATTAAGTCACGCCCTCCTCTTCTCATGCCCTTAGTGGATAGGGATAAATTGGTTTTCATTTGAATTCAAAATTTGATTTGAATTCAAATGTGCAATTACTCATCTTTATCCTCTCACGTGGATAAGACGTTTGATATTGTTTTAAAAGGAGGAGAAGAGTGGGGCGTGTGCAAGAAAAATTTTGGAGAGAAAATTTGGGTGTGAGGAATCCTTGTGTGCAAGGTGAAGGTCTATATCCTTTCGAGAGAAAAAGAAAGAAAAGAAAGAAAAAGTGTGCGCAGGGTTTCAGTGAGTTCTTCAGGGTTTCAGCCTGGAGTTCGGGAAGTCAGAAGGTGAGCTACGAGTGTCATAAGCCCACCAAATTTTAGAAAGATCTTCAACATCCTCTCAAGCATGTTTGCTAATAATCTGGAGCATCCAAAGAATTGACAAGCATCGATCCAAGGAGTTCGATCAGCATCGACCGTCAAAAGGGCTCTACAACGAGCTAGAACTCGTGAGGAGTCAATCAGATCGGGAGCTTCGTGTGAATGATCCGCAGAGGCCAGACACGCTGTGTGACTACATCGAGATGATCAGACTCTCCTGACGATGATCAAATTACGGCGATCTACTACCCGCACAAAGGTATTGTGTTCTGAACACATTACAACAAAGTGTTTACTGTTCAAATTCGAATTTCAAATTTAAATGCATGCATGCTATATATCATATTTAGATCCTGGTATAGGATAAATTCTTATTAATTAATTAAATTAATTAATAATTTTTACTATAAAATAATGATTTTGAAAAAATTTTAAAATTACCATTTTACCCCTACACTGAATTTTTCCCACACGATCAACTTCAAACCCAAAGGTGAGAGAGTCTAGGTCTATGTCTGATCCATATCTCATATGGAATCTGCATAACAGACTTACTCAGTATATTTTTAGAGTAAAATAAGTAATCACACAAGAGCACAATCCTGAAACAGACAGATTAGTGAACCCTATCGTGGATTGAATCATGTCTAACAAAGTTCAAATTCTCCTTTCAGATACACTGTGTTCTGAAAAAGAATCCACTGAGAGAGAATCCAATTCTCTCCTAGATATGTCATCATTTTTATCATTTGAATCATTTGAACATTTCAAATGATTTGGCCAAACGCACCCATGCCCAGATAGGTCGTCTCTAATGAAATATTAAAATCTTCCTCTGGTACTTAAGTTCATAGGCCTACATACATGACTATGTATAAGACTTAGAACTTTATCAGCTCCTTCACCTTTTAGATTAAAAGGTGACTTTGTCATCTTTCTAAGAAGATAAGACTCACAGGCTATCAATGATTCACAATCATTGATGTCGAGGTTTTCCTCTCAAGCTAATCCATTTATCCTGTTCTTGTCAAGATGACTAAGCCTATAATGCCAAAGATAGACATTCATAACATTATCTAACTTGGGTGTGTACATTATACTTAATAGGCTGTGTAAATGTCATTTCCTTATTGTCCACGTATTATTGTAACATTATTCATAATAATACCATAAGAATCTTTCTTTATGAATGATGATCATCATTAGCCAAAAGGCCAACAAAGATTATAAACAATGGATAATAGTAATAATTACTTTAAATGATAATATTTGAAAATAAGCTTTATAATTTCTAAAGTTAGGATTGGAATAAGACTTCCATCCCCAACATTCAAGAATTTCTCATCATTTTTAAATATTCCACTTACTTGTAGTCCTAGCAATAAATTGCATAAAACCATCGGTATCTAATACCTAGCTAGTGGAATTACATAGAGAAACTTTAAGGTGTTATCATATAACATCCTTGATGAGCAACCCTTACTTCTTTCTCTTGTTCAGCCTATTATGGTCAAGGGAAGCAAGATAATTCTTCTTCCTATGATCCTATGCTTATGCGATCAATTTTGGACTAATTATTTTGACTGGACTAAGAAGTCCCAATACGAACCCATTTGTACTGCTGAACCAAATTCAACTTTCGATACTAATTAACGAAGTTGGGTCCCATAAGTCATCACTGTCTAACAGTGATTGGAGCAATTAAGGTTTAGCCTTATTTTGAGAAAAGAGAACAATGACCTAATGTATATGAATTATTTTAAGCCTAGAGACTTGGACTTTAGTCTCAAGGTTCTCCCACTATTTTATTCAAATTGATAGCCTCTACCTCCAATTCGAAAAATTACTTTAATTTTCTAGTAGGTACTAGAATCCACATAGACTACACACAAGCCCGACTTTGGTTGGCCAACCCATGTGCATCTACAGGTAGGTTCATTAACCAATTATTTCTCCAAATAATTTTTAGTAATTTAATTTTGCCCCAGAAACCTAATCAGTAGGCTTTGGCCTCTACTGTAAGGATCCGATTAGGTCCAACCATTAACATGACCATACTTGGTGCATCTAACCAACAAATGATTAAGTCCAACTTTCGTTGGCTAACCTAACCACCATTAGAGAGACACATCCAAGTCATCATATGATGAGTGATAATTTCATTAGTCAACAAGCACCAGGCCTTTGGGTCTGCAATGATTATTGAGTTAATGGACTCATTATCAAACACCTTAATGGGAGACTATGACTCAGTTATCTCCAAAACTTTGTCATTTTAAGGACCTAATAATTTTAGAAGATTTAAAATTATCAGTGATTTAAGGATAGAAAAGATATGGACCAATTCGCTCCCACTGACTTCATCAAGTCAAGTCCTCCCACTAACTTTTCAAGTCATTAACAAGGACTAGGATCAAATTTGGTCCATGGGCACCTAGATCAGTCTCACTGAATGAAATCAGACTCTCTGATTTCCTATGTGACATGGGTTAGCACAAATCAATGAGCAACCTAATCAAGATCTGATTAACCACATTGGCCAGATAAGTATGATCGATGGGAGGGTCTGCCAATGCTTGCCTTAGACACCATAAGAAATAGCCAGGTAAGCATGCTCCCAATTAAAAACCATCGGTCAAGTTTACCTTAGACACCAACTGGTTTATCAGTTTTGATTTGGTCTGCCTAAAGACTCGGGCTCAGCCGCTGAGCCACCATCAGTGTCCATTTGTTAGATATATGGACTTTGATCAACTACAGCTATTGAAGTGATCTATAGAAATGACCTAATCCTAATTAACTTTTAATTAGATTTGATCAATTTCTTAACTTAGTCCATATTTAATCTAACCCTAGGTCTAACCCAGTTAATGATCTGATCAAAGCTGTCCCATTACCCTTTAACCCATATTTTAGAAATTATCTTAGGATCTTTAAATCACAAACCTAGATCCTAAACAATCACTTAATTCTTTTAATTAAGTTCATGGCTGAGGGTTGGGGTTCGATATTTTGAAAAATATTTTCAACTTTTGAAAGGTTTAATACAATCTAGTGTTGTTTCACTAAATAGGTCGACTCATTTCAAAATTGGGTCGGCTTATTTCACTAACAAACACTAACAATTAAAATCAGTCAAAAATATAATTCAGTCAACTTTTCAGTCGAGCTGGCATGCTGGTCGAGCTGGCTTGCTGGTCGAGCCAGTCCGATCAGCAAATAGAACTTTCGCAAGATCTTGTTCTAGGATAATTTTAATCTATGTACATTACATAAAAATTCATGAAATGAAATAGACTTAATCTAAAATATTCATGACAAGATTTATTTAAACTCTTTTAAATTTTTTAGATCATAACGTACCAGGACAATCTTTGCACTGTAAGGGGTAAACCTTACAGCAGGACAACCTACAGTCCGTGCGATCATTATTTTATTTTTTAGATTTATTTTAATATAATTATGAACATGTTATAAAAGAACCTGAATGCTTTGATATCACGTTGGAAAAGGTGCAGGGTTTCATGCATGAATTTCAAAACTTCTTTGAAATATAACGCAGCGGAACATGTAAATTAAATAATTTAATCTATAAATGCATGTAATCAAATTACTAAACCCTACAATTAAGACCTATAACATGTCATATTATATTTATAAATCAAAAAATAAAAGATTTAGTATTGATCAAATCAATATCCTAGATCTAAAATATTTTTAGATCTAAAACCTAAATCACATCTAGATAAAAGAAGAGATCAGATCTCTTACCTTCACATGGGTCAAGAACTCCATGATTGATTTTTTTTGTTGTCTTTGGAGCCACACATTCATCCGGCCTCTACAGGTGATCCACACGAGGCTGCAATATAATCGAAGGTTCGTCAAATGAAGATCTGCTCGAAGTGCTAGCTTCTTGCAGATCCCTTCGGATGGTTAATCTAAAAAATATTTTTCAAATCTCTTGGATATTCTAAAAGATAAAAAATATGAGAAAGAATAAGGGAGAAGTCAAACCTTTTGACCTCCCTAAAATTAAAATTAATATTTAATAGAAAAAGGTCCTAAGAGAAGATAGATCTTCTCCTTCAGTATATCAACAATTGATGTCCTGAAAATATCCCTATGCTAGAACATAGAAGACCTTCTTCTCTTGATATTTTTTTAATTTTCAGATCTTATGATATCTAATTTTTCTTATAGAAAAATCTCATGATTTATAGAGAAGAAGGGTTCTAAAAGAAACCTTAAGAAAAGACCTTCTTTTCTTCTTCTTCTTCCATCAGAACATGATCATATCATGTCCAAAATAAGATCATCATGCTCCAACTCTTTGGAGCATGAATTCACCATGCCATCCCTCTTTCTCTTTCAGATTTTTTATCATATAAAAAATATAAAATAAAGAGATATTAATATGAAAGGAAAAGCAATAAGAGAAGACAATCTTCTCTCTTACCTTTCTCTCTACAAGACATCAACCTTTGATCTCTTGATTGAAGACTTTTCTCCAAGGATTTTAGCACGTCAAACCACCCATGTAATCTTTCTTTCTCTCTCATATTTTTATCACATAAAAACACAAAAAACAAAGAGAGAAAAAAATATGAAAGAAAATCAATAAGAGAAGACAATCTTCTCTCTTACCTTTCTTCTCTACAAGACATCAACTTTTGATCTCTTGTTAGAGGACTCTCCTCCATGAATTTTGGTGCCTCAAACCTCCCAGGTCTTCCTCATTCTCCTCTGGTATTTCTCTCAATTTTCCATGAATTTTTTACTCCTATTTCATGGCATATGGGGTGGCCTCCTTTTATATGGCAGACTAGGTCATAAGACCTAGTCTAACAAAGAGTCCTTGGGGCATCCAACTCTTGGACGCCCCCTATCTCATTTATTTCATGGATAATATGAAATTAACCACAAAAGGGGCAACAAAAAGGAGGATAAATATGGGGGAAGTTGGTGCAAGAGAGGGAGGGAAGAGTCCTTGTAAAGAGGGACTCTTTCAAAAAGAGAAATAGGCTAAACCACTTTCCACAATGAACCAAATTAATTTTCATATTGAACCAGATCAAATCTGATTCAAATCTCTAGAATAAGTGGTGTGAGATTACTATCCTTAGATATAAAAATTATAAAAAAATTATCTGGAATTAATTAGTGGGCATGGGCTCTGATTTTCTTAGGTGGCGCAAGAGAAGATGGAATCCTAGTCTAACTAGGATTCTTATTTAGATTAGGTCAAATACTTTGAACTCAATTTAAATTAATTACAACCTAATTAATAGTGATCTTAGTCCAACTAAGAGTCTAATTAAATTAAATCATATTTAATTTAAATCCTAACTTAATTAAGAATTAGGTGCATACAAGTCCTAGTCAAACAGGAACTTGTTCTCCCTTGTAACTGGCTTATCCAATAAACTAATTAGATTTAATCTAATTAAATCTAAACTAATTCTAATTGAATTATATTCAATTAGACTTGATCTCAGTCCAATTACTCAATCAGATTGAGCCAATTAGCAATTCAATTGCTAATGATCCTCCTGCAACACTTGTATTAGGTCAAACATCAATCACATTGATTGTTTAACCTTAGAATGATTCTCAATCATCGATTAACCATCTGATTAGGTTACAACCTCTTATGTGTATGACCCTATAGGTTTGAACCTAAGTTAGTAGTACAAAAATCAATTCCTGTACCAATCAAAGTAACCATCTAGCAATGGTTTCCGACGTCCAGATAAGTCGAATGTATACAAAGCAACATTCTAAGAACCCTGACCCATGGTTATTGTATAATTCATCCTTTTGATCAATAATGCTCAAGATGACTTCGAGTATGCTATCAACACTCATGTAAGTCATCTCTATTATGTCTCAAAATTTTGCGAATCCCGTGACTCCTCACGAGGATTATCCAGGCTTAGGTTTTGCTAAATTGAAACACAACGAGACATTCTCTTTCTGAAGTTAATTAGGAGTGGTCAATCCTATATTAACTCACACGCTGACTTCACAAGTACTTGACTATACCCAGAAACCTTTTGAACCTATATTAAAAATATAGACAGTCCAGCACCAAAGCACAGTGAGTTGCTTGCAAGTCACCGTGGTGATCTTAGGTCGGAGGGATACTTATATCTATTGGTCTTGGTTAACTACTCTTGACAGTAGAGTGTTACATTGGTCACATTCAATGCAGAAGTACTCCTACATCTCATCTGGATGACATACCAGTGTCTCCACACCTCTTGGTTATGAGGACAACCAACGCATATGGCATACAGCGACCTACACTTAAAAAGTTATCATCCTTGTTAATAACTTATCATTTGGTCGTGAATAATTTAAGAACCATCCGATAAATCCTCCTTTATCGATCGATTGTGGTTCTAAGGATTTCATCATAATTTATGAGTTCATTTAAGGAAGATAAAACTTTGTGATGAACTTGCCAAATAACTTTTATTATCATATACTAATTCTAATCATCTACCACTTAGATGATAGGCTTTAGGATATATTTTCCAACATCGAATAGGCCAAATGTGTGCTCAGTAGCACTTTAGAACCCATGTGGATATAGTTACCATATAATTCATCCCTTTGACACTTGGTGCTTAAGGACGACTAAGGGTTAAACTGTCAATCCAGGAAGAGTGGTCTACATTGTGTCTCAATCTTAAAAGTCCTATGACTCCTCACTAGGACTACTTTAGCCAAAGTTTTGCTGAATTGAAACATAGTGAAGCATCATCTCCAATTTTACTTGGAGAGATCAATCTCATCTTGACTCGCACTCAGACTTCACAAGTACTTGACTGTACCCAAAAATCTTTCGTCATTGAATTAAAAATTCAGATAGTCCAACACCAAAGCACAGTGAGTTGCTTGCAAGTTGCTGAGACTGTCTCAAGTCTGAGAAACACTTATACCCATATCCCATTAAAGCAATCCTTAATAGAAGAGTGCTCCAAAAGTTATCACACTCAGTAAAATATACTCCTACAAATCACCCATATGCCCTACCCATGTCATGACACACGCCTTGATTAAGAGGACAACCAGCTAATATGGCATACAACGACCTACACTCGATATAATTATCGTCTTTGTAACAATTGTATCATTCGATCGCGAGCAGGATTTAAGAACCACATGATAAATCTTCCTTTATTATTTTGAAAGTAGCTCTAAGGACTTCATCATAATATATGAGTTCTATTTTGGAAGATATTTTTCTTATAATGAATCCACCAAATAACATTTATCATTTTATAATTCATATACTTGTATGGAGCATGATCATCTACAATCTAGATGATTGATTTTAGGATATATTTTCCAACAACTTCCACTTGAACTAAAGCCAATCAGATTGGTATCAAATATCCATCTTTCATTTTAGATCATTGAACTCTTTAGATTTGATTGCTCTAGTCAATGGGTCGGTCAAGTTCTCCTTTCAGTCGATAAGATCGACTTTATTTCGATCTTATCGAACAAATTGATTGCAATGCAAAAAATATTTGGTTCTTAAATAGAACATCAATTCTTCAGCTTGAGCTATAGCTCCAATACTGTTGTCAATATAGAAAAATTAGACCATTAGTGGAGGATGCCACTCCATGCTCGTTGATGAACTTTCATAACCAAATAACTTTTTTACCAGCATCAAATATCGTAAAGAACTCTGTATCGCAAATAAAATTGACTACTGACTATTGCATGAAATTTTTCCGGCATGTCGCTCCTCCTTTTAGGATAAAATTATAACCTGATATAACTTTATCATTTCGATCTGACTAGAAACTAAAATCAATATTCCATAAGTTTTAAGTCAGACTCTTCATAAATAAGCCATTGAACTTTAGTATTTCACAAATACTTAAGGATAGTTCTAATAACCTTCCAAACTTTTATGAAGAACAGAGATGACAACCAAGCTTTTATTTCCTGTAATATAGAGATGTCATTTTCGATTAAGAAAATTTTATTCAAACAATATAAAGAATACTTTTATAGAACTATTAGCTCATTTGTACATATAGAATTTTATTTTATTCTCAATGAAACCATACATATATTCCAACTTCAAGAAGTTTGATTCAATCCGAATGGACTTGAGGATTGCCACAAGAAAATTTCTCATCATAGTCAACACTATAACTTTGATGAAATTCTTTGACAATCGAATAGAATTAATAGGTCTCCATCTTTTCATCTGCACCTCTAATCCATCTAGAATCCACTTACACCCTATAGGTCTTATCCTTTTAGGTGAATCAACAAATATCCATATATCATCAATCTTCATGGATTTCATTTCAGATTTAATGACTCCAAGCTATTTTTTAAAGTTAAATCCCTATACAGCATCTGTATGGGAGATCAAATCCCCATCCTGAACCTAAAAATTGAAGTATCTACTCGACTGACACGGTACTCTACTGTATCTATACAGAAATGCTTTTACATCGGGCTCCAGATTTGATCTAATCAACTCCAATTCTATTAGTTTGTATCAGAGTTGGTTTCTTTATCTATCAAGCTTCATCAAGCTTGCTCTTAACGGTATCAGTTCCTTTATCAAGAAATTTTTTTTTCAAAAAGAATACCTTAATATTCATGAACATCTCACGTACATCAGGAAGGTAGAAAAAATATCTCTAAAATAATTTTTTATCAAATAAAGATCCAAGCTAGTCAGTTTGTGAATATTTTATGTAAGTTCGACATCCCAAACCTTAAGATAAGAGAGTATCGAATTACCCAAGTCCATATCTCATATGGAGTTTTGGTGATCGATTTGCTTGGGACATTTTTTAGCACATATCAAACAGTCTCTAAAGCATAACCTCCGACTGACTAGCAAACCCATAGTGGATCGAACCATATCTAACAAAGTTCAATTCCTCCTTTCAAATAGTGGTGTCCTAGGAGAGGTCCATTGAGAGAGAATTCAATTCTCTTCAAGACATGTCAAAAATTTACTGTAAAGATATTCACTTCATCAGTCTAACAGATGAGTTATAATACTCTTTGTAGTTTATTTTTCTACCTCATTATAGAATCATTTGAACATTTCAATTGACTCAGATTTATGCTACACAAGTAAGATGCACCCATGCTAAGATAGGTTGTCAGAGATTTTAATAAAGTAGTTGTTGGAAAAGGTGCAGAGTTTCATGCATGAATTTCCAAACAATTTTAAAATATAACGCAGTAAAATATGTAAATTAAATAGTTTAATATACAAATACATATAATCAGATTAATAAATCCTACAATTAGAATCTATAACATATCATATTATATTTTTAAATTAAAAAATAAAAGCTTTAGTATTGATCAAATCAATACCCTAGATCTGAAATAATTTCAGATCTAAAACCTAGATCACATCTAGATAAGAGAAGAGATCAGATCTCTTACCTTCATGTGGGTCGAGAACTCTATGATTGATTTTCTTTATTGTCTTTGGAGCCATACATGCGTTCGGCCTCTACAGGTGATCCACACGAGGCTGCAACAAAATTGGAGGTTCGTCAAATGAAGATCCGCTCGAAGTACTAGCTTCTTGCAGATCCCTCCAGATGGTTAATCTAAAAATATTCTTTGGATCTCTTGAACATTCCAAGAGATGAAGAATATAAGGAGGAATAAGGGAGAAGTCAAACTCTTTGACCTCCTTAAAATCAGAAATAATTTGTAAAAGAAAAAGGTCCTAAGAGAAGACAGTTCTTCTCTTTCAGTACATCAACGATTGATGTCCCGAAAATATCTCTATGCTAAGATATGAGAAGATCTTCTTCTCTAGATGTTTCCTTAACTTTCAGATCTTATGATATCTGATTTTTCTCATAGAAAAATCTCATGATTTATGGAGAAGAAGGGTTCTAAAAGAAACCTTAAGAGAAGACCTTCTTTTCTTCTTCTTCTCTCATCAGAACATGATCAAATCATATCCAAAATTAGATCACCATGCACCAACTCATTGGAGCATGGATCCACCATGCCATCTCTCTTTCTCTCTCAAATTTTTATCATATAAAAATATAAATAAAAAGAGAATAATCTGAAAAGAAAACAATAAGAGAAAACAATCTTCTCTCTTACCTTTTGTTTCTGCAAGACATCAACTTTTGATCTCTTGATAGAAGACTCTTCTCCAAGGAATTTGATGCCTCAAACCACCCATTCTATCCTATTTCTCCTCTGGTTTTTGTATCTATTTTTCATCAATTTTTGACTGCCTATTTCATCTCATATGGGGCGGCAACCTTTTTATATGGTACACTAGGTCATAAAATCTAGTCTAACAAGGAGTCCATGGGGCATCCAACTCTTGGATGCCCCTTGCCTTATCTATTTCATGGAGAGCATGAAAATAACCTCAAAAGGGGTGACAAAAAGAAGGGATAAGAATGGAGGAAGTTGGCGCATGAGAGGAGGGAAGAGTTCTTGTGAAGAGGGACTCTTTCAAACAAAGGAGATAAGCCTAATCCACTTTCCATAATTAACCAAATATCTTTCCATATTGAATCAAATCAAATCTGATTCAAATCTCTAGAATAAGTAGTGTGAGATAACATTCCTTGGATGTAGATATCATAGAAAATTATCTGAAAATTAATTAGTGGGCGTGAGCTTAAGATTTCTTAGGTGGCGCAAGAGAAGAGATGGAATCCTAGTCTAACTAGGATTCTTATGTAGATTAGATCAAACACTTTGAACCCAATCCAAATTAATTGCAACCTAATTAATGGTGATCCTAATTTAACTAGGAGTCCAAATAAATCAAATTAAATTATATTTAATTCTGATTTAAATCTTAACTTAATTAAAAATTAGGTGCATACAAGTCCTAGTCGAACAGAGACTTATTCTCCCTTGCAACTGGCTTATCCAATAAATCAATTAGACTTAATCCAATTAAATCCAAACTAATTCTATTTGAATCAAATTTAATTAGACTTAATCTCAGCCTAATTACTCAATCAAATTGAGCCAATTAGCAATCCAATTGCTAATCAATTTTTTTGCAACACTTGCATTAGGTCAAACATCAATCACATTGATCGTTTAACCTTAGAACGATTCTCAATCATCGATTAACCATCTGATTAGATTATACCCTCTTATGTGTATGACCCTATAGGGTCAAACCTGAGTTGGTAGTATAGAAATCAATTTTTGTATCAGTTGAAGTAACCATCTAGCAATGATTCCGACGTCCAGATAGGTCGAATGTATGCAAAGCAACATTCTAAGAATCCTGACCCATGGTTACCGTATAATTCATCCCTTTGATCAATAATGTTCAAGATGACTTCGAGTATGCTATCAATACTCATATAAGTCATCTCTATTGTGTCTCAAAATTTTGCAAATCTCGTGACTCCTCACGAGGATTATCCAGGCCTAGGTTTTGCTAAATTGAAACACAGTGAGACATTCTCTTCCTGAAGTTAATCAGGAGTGGTCAATTCCATCTTGACTCACACACCGACTTCACAAGTACTTGACTATACCCAAAATCTTTTGAACCTATATTAAAAATACAGGCAGTCCAGCACCAAAGCACAGTAGTTGTTTGCAAGTCACCGTGGTGATCTCAGGTTGGAGAGACACTTATATCCATTGGCCTTAGCTAACTACTCTTGATAGTAGAGTGTTACATTGGTTACATTCAATGCAGATATACTCCTACATCTCACCTGGATGCCATACCAGTGTCTCCACACTACTTGGTTACAAGAACAACCAAAGCATATGATATACAGCGACCTACACTTGATAAGTTATCGTCCTTATTAATAACTTATCATTTGATCGTGAACAATTTAAGAACCATCCGATAAATCTTTCTTTATCGATTGATTGTGGTTCTAAGGACTTCATCATAATTTAGGAGTTCATTTAAGGAAGATAGAACTTTAATGATGAACCTGCCAAATAACTATTATTATTAGATAATTCATATACTAATTCCAATCATCTACCACTTAGATGATTGGCTTTAGATACATTTTTCAACAACTCCCACTTGTACTAAAGTCAATCAGAATGATATCAAATATCCTATCTTTCACTTGAGTTCCTAGAACTTCTTAGTTCCGAGGCCTCAGCAATGGATCGGTCAAGTTCTCCTTTATCATCGATCTTCCAAAGATCGATGTCACCCTGATCTAAAATCAAAAGTGATAGCAATACAGAGTATGCTGGTCCTTCAGTTCTTTAGCCAGATTTATAGCTCCATTGCTATGATAGGACTGGACCATCAGTGGAGGATGCCACTCCCAACCTGCTAATGAAGCTCAGCAACTACACAGCTTACATGGCAGCATCAAATGCTACGATGTACTCTACATCACTAAGTTAGTAGGCTAAAGTATCCTGCTTGAAACCTTTCCAACAAATTGCTCCTACAATTAGGATATGATCTGATACTTTCTTGTTGTCATCTTGATCTGATTGAAATCAAAATATCTACATGTTTAAAGTCAGTATTTCCATATTTGAGTCACTGGACTTTAGTATTTTTGAATGCTTAAGGATTGTCCATACAATCTTTCAGTGGTTCTTACTTAGATCAGACTAGTATCTACTCACTATCATTATGAGTATACCATATCTGGTCTTGAATATGGAGAAATTAGATGACACCCAAACCTTTATTCTTTGCAATGCTGGAATGCCATTCTCGATTAAGAGAATTTCATCCACAGACAACACAAAGAATAACACTATAGAATATTTTGCCCACTTATAAATGCAGGGTTCCTCTTTGTTCATAACAAAGACATATATTCAAAACGTATGTTCCAACTCTGAGATAATAGCAAAAATGGGCTTTATAGGTCTCCACCTTACCATCTGCGCTACTCTGATCCTTTTGAAAAATCCATTCACACCCAATGGGTTTTATCCCTTCAGGTGAATCATCTAGTGTCCATACACTATTGATTTTATGGACTTCAATTTGGATTTGATAGCTCCAAGCAACTTCTCAGAGTTAGACCACTGCATTGCATCCCTATAGGTGATCAGATCCTTGTTAATCTCATCGAGCTCAATAGGATCACTATCCCAGACCTAAACACTGAAGTGTTGTCCAGCTAACACAGTACTCTACCAGATCTTCTTAAAGGTGTTATTTTAATGGGCTCTGAGTTTGATCTAATCAAATCTGATTCTGTAGGTTTACTAGATTATGTCGGTTCATTTTCTACCAGTCAAACTTTCAAGTTCAACTTGATAGGCATCAGTTCCTTCTCTAAGAAACTCCTTTCCAAAAGGAATGCCCTACTGCTGATGAGCATCTTATGTTCTTCAGCATGATAGAATCAGTAATCCTTAAACAACTATTAGACCAAGAACCAAATTTATCTGTATGCAAACCTTTGACATAGGCCGATCAACTCCAAACCCAAAGGTGAGAGAGTCTAGATCTATGCCATTCCATATCTCATATGAAATCTGCACAACAGACTTACTCAGTATATTTTCAGAGTAAAACAGATAGTCACACAAGAGTACAATCCTGAAACAGACAAGAAGTAAACCTTATCGTGGATTGAACCATATCTAACAAAGTTCAACTTCTCCTTTCAGATACACTGTTTTCTGAAAAGAATCTACTGAGAGAGAATTCAATTCTCTCCTAGATATGTCACAAACTCACTGGATAAGTATTCACCTTTTCGATCTGATCGAAGAGTTCTAACACCTTATCCAGTTTGTTTAATCTTTCATTATTGAATCATTTGAATATTTCAAATGATTCAGGCCAGATGCACCCATGCCCAGATAGGTCATCTGTAATGAAATATTAATATCTTTCTCTGATACTTAAGTTCACAGATCCACATACATCACTATGTATGAGCCTTAGAACCTTATCAGCTCCTTCACCTTTTTCATTAAAAGGTGACTTTGTCATCTTTCCAAGAAGACAAGACTCACAGGCTATCAATGATTCACAATCATTGATGTGAGGTTTTTCTCTCAAGCTAATCCATTTATCCTGTTCTTGTCAAGGTGACTAAGCCAAAGATAGACATCCATGACATTATCTAACTTGGGTGTGTACATTACACTTAATAGGCTATGTAAATGTTAAATATCATTTCCTTATTGTCCATGTATTATTGTAATATTATTCATAATAATATCACAATAATCTTCTTTATTAATGAATGATAATTATCTTTGGCAAAAGGCCAACAAAGATTACATTCATATAAACAACGGACAATAGTAAAATTACTCTAAATGAAAATTTAAAATAAGCTCTATAATTTCTAAAGTTAGGATTGGAATAAGACTTCCATCCCTAACATTCAAGAATTCTCACATTTTCAAACATTCCACTTACTTGTAGTCCTAGCAATAAATTGCATAAGACCATCGGTATCTAATACCTAGGTAGTAGAATTTCATAGAGAAACTTAGGTGTTATTATATAACATCCTTGATGAGCAACTTTGCTCCTTTCTCTTGTTCAGCCTATTATGGTCAAGGGAAGCAAGACAATTCTTCTTCCTATGACCCTACTTCTGACAGTATAAGCAACATGCCTGATTTGGATAATTTTGGACTAATTGTTTTGATTGGAATATGAAACCATTCGTACTGTTGAACCAAATTCAACTTTCGATACTAATTAATGAAGTTGGTCCCATAAGTCATCACTGTCTAACAGCGATTGGAGCAATTAAGGTTTACCTTATTTTGAGAAAAGAGAACAATGACCTAATGTATATGAATTATTTTAAGCCTAGAGACTTGGACTTTAGTCTCAAGGTTCTCCCACTATTTTATTCAAATTGGTAGCCTCTACCTCAATTCAAGAATTACTTTAATTTTCTAGTAGGTACTAGAATCCACATAGACTACACACAAGCC
>NC_026007.2:49844157-49857226 GCF_000442705.2 Elaeis guineensis | reverse complement strand
TCCTACACATGGGGTAAGAACTCGTTCTTCTCTTAAAGATGCATTCAATCATTGTACTTTTGTCTCTCATCATGAACCTAAAACTATAGACGAAGCTAAAAAAGATTATAATTGGATTAATGCAATGCAAGAAGAACTTAATTAATTTGAAAGCAATAATGTATGGACCTTAGTATCAAGACCTAAAAACTACTCAATAATTGGCACAAAATGGGTATATAGGAATAAATTGGATGAACATGAAAATATGATAAGAAATAAGGCAAGATTAGTTGCAAATGGTTATAATCAAGAAGAAGGAATTGATTTTGACGAGACCTTTGCACCTGTTGCTAGATTAGAGGTAATTAGACTTCTACTTGCATATGCTTGCTTTATGAAATTTAAATTATTCCAAATGGATGTCAAAAGTGCCTTTTTAAATGGATATATTGCTGAAAAGTTTATGTAGAACAACCTTCAGGTTTTGAAAATCATGCTTTTCTTAATCACATTTTTAAATTAAATAAAGCTCTATATGGTTTGAAACAAGCACCCAGGGCTTGGTATGAAAGGTTAAGTAAATTTCTACTTAATAATGATTTTTTAAGAAAAAATATAGACACAACTCTTTTCATTAAAAGGAATCAAGATGATATATTAGTTATACAAATATATGTTGATGACATTATTTTTGGGTCTACTAATGAAACTTTTGTCAAGATTTTGCAAAGCTCATGCAGGGGGAGTTCGAGATGAGCATGATGGGAGAACTTACATTTTTCCTCGGACTCTAAATCAAACAAATAAAAGAAGGAATCTCCATCACCCAAAGCAAATATACAAGAGAATTACTCAAAAGATTTGGAATAGAGAACTCCAAACCGATTGGCACACCCATGAGCCCAACATGTAAGCTTGACAAGGACGAAGAAGGTAAAATATAGACTTAAAATTTTATAGAGGCATGATTGGTTCTCTACTATATTTAACTACTAGTAGACCTGATATCATGTTTAGTGTTTGCCTGTGTGCTCGCTTTCAATCAAATCCAAAAGAATCACACTTGAATGCAGTTAAAAGAATCCTTAGATACTTAAATGGTACACAAACTCTAGGATTATGGTATTTTAAGGACTCACTAATTGATTTAATAGGATATTCAGATGTTGATTTTGCTGGATGTAAATTAGATAGAAAAAGTACTAGTGGAACTTGCCAATTTCTTGGAGTTAATTTAATCTCTTGGTTTAGCAAGAAATAAAATTCGGTAGCACTATCTACGGCCGAGGCTAAATACATTGTAGCCGGAAGTTGTTGTGCTCAAATCTTGTGGATTAAGCAATAACTCGAAGATTTGGTATCAAACTTAATGAAACTCCCATAAGATGTGATAACACTAGTGCTATAAATCTCACTAAAAATTCAATTCAATATTCTAGGTCAAAACATATTGAAATCAGGTATCATTTCATAAGAGAATATGTCCAAAATAAAGACATAATTCTTGACTATGTTTGTACTGAAAAATAATTAGCTGACATCTTTACCAAGGCCTTAAGTGAAGATAGATTTTGTGAAATTAGGAGAGAACTAGGAATCCTTGATCCATCTGCTTAGGTGTCTCTCTGATTCAAGGTATCAATACCAAAAATTCTTTTAGCTTAATTCTCATCCTTTAAGCTCAAATATCCAAAATAATCATTCTCATAATTAATTTTTGGGTATACATCCTTCTCCTAATATTTTAAATTTTTTTGAAATTGTTTCATCATTTTTTTGAATTTTCTGTGCCATGAGTCGACCCCTAGGGTCGACCTTAGGGTAAACTTGTAATTTTGACCAAATCTTTCGGGTGCTTCCTTTTGTTGGAAAACCTCCCTTGAGCCGACCCAACTCTTCATCTTCTTCCTTCCACCAAGCCAAAAGACTCCCTCTCTTCTTCCTCAAACCCAAGTTCTTCCCCAAAAACTCTTCTCCCACCATCTCTCACCCTCTAAATCATCCTCTTGGAACCCAGCTCCTCCCTTTTCTCCTTCTTTATTTGGAGCGAGTCGAGCTTGCCCTAGACTCTACCTGTCTTCTCCAAATCGGCACTCCTCTTCTCCAAAATCCTTATCCTTCCCCTAAAAAACCTTTATCTCTTCCCACATTCGCTCTCCTAAGTTCCTTGCTAGCTCTGTTTGTGGAAATGGCTCCAAAGATGAAGCTTCCACAGAGGAGGAAATTAGTTCGCGGGTTGGAAGAAAATATGCACCGGAAGAGACAAGCAACCGAGACCACGTCAGCTTCAATCTCTGCTACTGCATCTGCTCCTGCTACAGCTCGGTCTCCAATTAGCCCTAGTAAGATACCTCTCTCTGATAGAAAGGTAGAGCCAGCAAAAATATTGATTTCAGATTTTTTGAAAAGAAAGGATTCTCTATCGGATCAAAAATCAAGGACCAAGGTTGAGAATTCTACTGCTCACTTAAAGAAAATACCTATGTGGATCTTGTTAGAGAATTTTATTGAACTTGAGCTACAGCAATGAAACAGTAAATTCCACGGTAAAGGGTGTAGAAATTAACCTAGATCCTATGCTTTTGGGAGAAATTCTTCATTTACCCTGTGAGGGATACACAAACATGGAACTCCCAGTTAAGGAGCGAATAAATGTAATTCTAGGAAGAACCTTCACGGAAGCCTAAACAAATTAGAGGCCAAGATCCTTTCCATTGAGATGAGGCTACTATACCAAATGGTAACTAAGTTATTCTTCCCTAGAAGTGGTAGACATGATCTCCTCTCTGGCTGGCATATCTGCATTATGTATCATGTTATTACTCAAACCCCCTGAACCTCTCGGCATTGATGATTGAAGCTATGAGAGAGACCTTGAATAGGTCCAAGGCACATTTGCCTTTCGGTATGGCTCTCACTTTAGTATTCAGGAGGTTTGGAGTTAGCTTTGAGGGGAGGCAGTAGCTAGGCTTTCTCACTCTGACACTATCAACCGCCATACTCTGCACCGCATGGGATTTTTCAAGACTGATGGTGGTTGGACAAAAGGTGTGGAAGAGAGAGCTGAGGACAGAGCAGAGGAGGAAGGACCATCATCACCTCTCCGTGATCACAGGGCTGTTCTCCAGATATTCAGTTTGTTTCTGACCATGAGGCTGGGCCGTCAGAGTCTATGAGGAGGCACATTTCACTCAGCAGTCGGACAGTAGAGCACATCCTCAGAGATAAATTGGCTGATGATCAGATAGAGATGATATCTCAGCACGTAGCTTCCATACTATCTCGTCAGATGGGTACTTCAACTTTTGCTCAGGGATCGACATCTCATGATGTATCTGATCAGACACTGATCCCCCACATCTCCATGGTGTTCCAGATGATTTTTGATCAGTCAGTACACATCGAGCAGCTTGAGGGTTGTGTAGTGAGACTGACTGGCAGAGTATTCGACTTGCAGAGGCAAGTACTAGCTCTAGTCCATCCACAGCCACATGAGGACATCACTGAGGTCTCAGACCTATCTGCGGAGGCAGCCAGACTGTGAGGAGTCTTGGAGAGTGGCTTTGATTTTCTGAGGAGAGAGATAGGGGCTCTAGTGAGCATGCTTCCACTCAGTTCACTGCACTGCTACAATCTGTTTTGAGAGCTTTAAACCTTCTGGACACATCAGACTATCACTTGTAGCACAGTCTTTACTTCTCAGTCTTCAGGATCTCTCACCCTCCACTCGTGCTGGCACCTCTACTCGTGGCAGAGGCAGCACGGTCGAGGTCGAGCCCATGGACATGATCCTTCATCTCCTCACCCCATCTCTGATTCATCAGACTCCAATCCATCCAGTCATAATATCTACTAGATCAGTGTAGTCAGTCTTTTCTTTAGTTTTTGTCTATGATCTATCTTGTAGGCCATGTAATGCAATGTTGACTGATTACTCTTGGATAGTTTCTATCCATGTCTTTTGTACTCTAAGTCAACACTTATGTATTAAAATCTTTGTACTCACTCATCTTTTGGATCTATATATATACACTTTGACTTTCAATGAATATCTCTGAATGTGATCACTTGGATTACTTTTAAATTATGAAAAACTTGAATAGCAATATATTTTAAATGAGCAAATTGATCTATCTTTATAATTGCTATATTAAGGAGGAGTAAAACAATAAGCAATACGAAACAAGCAATTAAAGAAAGCAGCTAAAGAAGTAAAATTGATCCCATCAAAAGGAAGGAATAGAAAATATTTTCAAAAAAAGGGGAGAGTAGAGAATCTCAATTGATGCTGTCAAAAAGAGGAGAGTAGAGAATCAAGATTGATGAGATTGAGCAAAGCAATAAGAGCAGCAAAGACTGAACATTAAGATTGAGATTGAGCAAAAATCCAAAAATCGAAATCGAGATTGAGCAATAAGAGATTGAACTATAAGCAAATTTTAAATTTATAAGAAAATTTCAAATTTATAGCAAATTTCAAATCTGTCTTTAAACTGCTTATGATGCATTTGTTCCAATACTTGACTATGATATTTAAGTGATGCATCTTTATAAATTTGAAATTCATGTTCAATGCTTTATATATGCTTTTGCTCAAGTTTTTGTCATCATCAAAAAGGGGAAGATTGTTGCTCTTTGAATTGATTTTGATGATTACAAAGCATTTGAGGGGATTACTAATGATCTTGGCTTGGAAAAAGACTTATTACTTTTCAGGGATAAAATCATAATTTTATCAATACCTGATTCAGAAGCCTCAAGAGCAAGAACAAAAGATGTACAGTCTACTAGAGAAAATTTTAAATCTTTGGAAGTATATTTTTAAGAAAATCAGGTTTTTATTTTTGAGTCGACCCCATGAGTCGACTCATAGCTTAAAGAGCTGAACGACACGCTGAATTTTGGCTGGCACTCTCTGTGAGTCGACCCTATGAGTCGACCCATTGACATGAGTCGACCTTATGAGTCGACCTCTACTGCTTTGCAGGCCGAAATTACAGAACGTCATTTTCTGTTCTGTTCCACAGAGGTCGACCCTATGAGTCGACCCATGATGAGTCACCCCTGTGACGGAAAAATTCCACAACGGTTAGTTTTTAACCCATTTCAATTGTATTTAATGCTTATTTAATGTGCTCTAATGGCTCTATTTTAGCCCAGATTACTCTCCACCATTATTTGAAGTTATATAAAGGGACAAAAAGGAGGAAATCATAGATAAGAAGAGAGAGAGATTTTTGAAAAAGATTCTTCAAGCATTCTTTTCAACCCTAAGCAAGAACCCTCTTAAAGCATTCAAGAAGCTTTTAATTCAAGTTCACCAACTCTTCAAGTGCTCATTCAAGTCTCCAACCATCTTGAGAAAATCAGAAAGAGCTTTCTTCTACTTGAGTAAAGTGTATTTAAAGCTTCATTCACTCATTAAAGGAGCTTCATCTGTATTTTTGTGCAATTAATTATAATACTTCTTTGAGTTATTGTTTTTGTTTTGGAAGGATTCCAAAATGTGGGAAGATTGATCCGAACCTTGAATCAGATTGTATTGGGTTGGCTTGTACCCAAAAAATAAGTGGACTAGCTTGGGATAGCTAGAGTCGGAGTTTCCGACGAGTGTATTCAAGTTGAATACAGTTTAGTGGATTGAAATTCTCAAATAGGAGCTTGGAGAGTGGATGTAGGTGCAAGGTTGGCACCGAACCACTATAAATCCTCTTGTTTGTGTTGTGCTTAATTGCTCTCCTTTTAGAACTTCTTTATTCTCTTGCATTCTTGCATTCAACCATTAGCCTTGAATCAATTACACTCTCCTTACTTATCTTGCTATTGTTAAATAATCTTCATAAGGTGTAAGTTTAGTTTAAAATTTTTAGAAACCCAATTCACCCCCCCCTCTTGGGTTGCATAGCTGGGCAACAAGTTTTATTATTATTTTTTTGAATCAAGCCAAGCTCGAACTTAGGATATTAAGGCTCAATCAATCTTGAGTTGAGTTTCGAGGCCGATTATTTTGAATCAAATTGAGCTCGAGCTTCTAGCTATTTTACTCCACTCGACATGATTCGATTGCACCTCTCGTTTTCTTTAGCAACTCATGTCTCCTTGTATTATGATACATGTTGCCTTTTCACTATCAGTGGACAAGAGAATAAAAAATTAAATTAGTAACATATATGCCTACATATTTTATACTTTTGATAACTATAAAGGTGCAATTTACATATTTTAAGCAGACATGACAGCCAATATCATGACCTATAAATTGAAATCTATTGTGAATCTCGAAAGATAAACTTCAAAATACTATTATCCTTATTTTTTACTTAAAATAATTTTATTTAGAGTTCCTAGTTTTGTTTTTTCTCTTGAATGTACTTGAGATAATTGTGCTTGCACCAAATGATACTACTATATACAATCATTTAAGATGCTATACAAAACTAAAGCAAAGCGGTTACTATCAGCATCAATATACAAAGAAGATAATCTACATCATTCCCTTCATTAATTTTTGATTTTTTTAGATCATATAGTCATATTTTTATGCTTCGTACCTAGTTCTCATTTCATCTTAGATAGTGTAGTATTATAAACGTGAAGGTGCAAATTCTCCCTCATAGTGTTTTATTGGACTTTGAAAATAAAATCATAGTTTAATTATTGAGCTGAAGAAAATGATTTGGTTACTTATTGAGTTTAAGGTATCTTATTTTTTGTCCTTTTTTTTTTTTTTGATAAGGATCTTATTTTTTGTCCTTTGAAAGCAAAAAAGAAATCTAATCCAATTATTAAAGAACATGTCTTGCTATTGGCACCATTGCTGCTACTTATTTTGTTAATATTTATGAGTCATTTGCTATTCTTACTTGCACCGACAAATGACAACTAAATTTATAAAATGTGTTACATCCCAAACTCAATACTCAGGTCGGCCATACGACATAGCCCCGTGAACCCTGGAGTAATATCTTGGAGATCGTATAAGGCCTAAATAATGAACAAATCCACAAGACCACCGAAAGAGTCATATCAATCATAAAAATTCAACCATATTTATCAACCCCATCCAATCCATCATTATTGAATAAGATTTACAAGATTGAGCATTTATTTGGTATCAGAAGATCAACTAATTAGTAAACTATTGACTCTGTTGCATGAACTTCATGCCCAACCCAACTGATGCAATGCATCTAGCAATTCTGAAGTAAAAAGAAGGTGTAAGCTTTATAACCCAGTAAGAATTTCCCACATTCACATCAGCATAAATATGAAACACCTTTGAGATACTAGTTAGCCAATAAGAAGATAGTAAGATTCATGCATCAACAATTTAAATAATATTTGATGGATCAACATATATGCTGTAAAACATATATACACAGGCCACGCCAACATATACATCAAGTTAATCATATAGCTACTCCATGGCATATATATGATAGAGATCTCGAGATACATGTCATACATATCACCCAAGCAACTATTTAATTCAACAATAATCCAATGAAATTATTGCTCATTATCTGATTAATACAGTTGGATCATAATTACATCATCACTCTGCCATTTGATTAGATCTGCCCACGCTCCAATCGGTGGCAGGCCAAACACCGTACATGTCCTCCTGTGACCGACAACCACATCTTAGTCTGCAGCCACAACCAGCCGATGTATGGATGGTATGTTTGTTTGTTGACACTAGCAATTCTACATATTTAGTGGATTATGCAAGTGCCAAGCACTCAGCATTATTTCATTCTGTATTGTCATTGATCTCTTGAAGAAACAACCAAGGGCCTTAGTAAGTTAGAGCTACTGGGCTCGGTTTAACATATGGGCATGGTTGTTTGTGATTAATCTTATAAAAAGAACACATATCTCAGATGTCATCTCTGCTTGATATACAAACAAAGTAGATAATGGACTGATATATCAATAAAAAGACAACTCATATTTCTTAAATGAAAAGCATTTTCCACTATTTTCACCATAAATGTTCTGTTGGCTACATAATGTCTATCCAATCTTTGTCTTGATTAAATAGAATTCTTTCCTTCTTTCTTTTTTTAAAAGAAAAAGGAACCTGGTGATTTCTGTTTTTCAGAATTAAGTGTATAAACTTCGAATAGGATATACGGAGGAAGACATACAATTTGCATCCTTTGTTTCCTTTCAACCTTTGTTTCCTTTAATGACTGGAACAGAGGCATAATGCTTTCTGAAGGTTTCAATATCCTACTGATGAAACATGGCACAAAATTGCCACACAAATTACAAAGCCAAAGCTTCGATCTGAGATTTCCTTGGTTGGTGCAGTAATGTGAATTAGGTGATTAGAAACAACAATGATTGAAGCTAATGTTAGAAGGGGGAAAAAAGTGAAAGATAAATTAAAAGTTCAAACTCTAGATTACAAGCAATGATGAATTGCTATTTAGATCTAATACTTTTGGCAAAGACGTTGAGACTGAATCATGATACTCTGAAGTTGGAACTGTAAAAGAATATTAAGATGAGTTGGATTCTTGTGTATATACTGTCCTTAGAATTTTCCTACGGTTGAGTGGCAGAGGCACAACCTACAGATTTCGCAAACAAGACTGCTTTGAATGCAGAATTTCTGAACAATGAAAGAAGAAGAAAAAAAAAAACTTAAAGTCAAGGCTTGTATGGACTATCTAAGATTGTAAGTACAGGAAATGATAGAGAACAGCATTTGTTTACCATGGTTTTTTTGCTGTGGCTGGATTTGATAGTTATATGATAGAAAAGTTATTATTTTCAGTTATTATAAAAAATGTATGATTAGGTACCAGGAGAGGTAATTTTGTGGACATTAAGGAACAATAGAGTATATGGATGGTACACTGCATGCAATTGTTGGACGTGCATGCTAGCACTGCGACATATGCCATATATCAGCCTTATATATATGAAGGACTATTCCAGGCTAGTGTATAATGAATATGTATCATGATGTATGTTAATTTTTGATGGTATACTGTTGCCTATTGGCATGACGGCAATTTTTAATACTAAGTGTGGAATTGTAGAGGGCAACCTTATCACTACTGTGGTCCAGAAATTATGATCCATAACCAGAACATGCATGATTTGTTTTGCCATCTTAGATATATCATATAAAAGAAGAAATAAATAAATTAAGAAATATTTAACAAATTAGAGTTGGGTAAAATGAAAAGCAGAGAGAAACTTTGAGGCTTTTAAGCAATTTATGCATGTCTTGGTTACTTGAGGGATATTTTTTGAAAAAACAATGAAGCCTAAAATGTTGTATGAACATTGTGTAATTAATTGGGTGCAATTAAGCAAGATGAAAGTATCAAGGAGCTGATGTTGAGATGGCTCTGTGGCAAACTAGAAGGAAAATGAGTAACCAACATATTAGATGCTTGACAATTGTGCCAGTTGAAAACAATTGATAGAGCATCAATTAAGATGGTGTGGATATGAAAATTTAAGTATATGATACGCCAGATTGGTCAGGGTGGCAATTAGATCGAGTCAGATCAGATATGGATCGGATCAATATAGATTGGATAAAAAAATCTTCAATCCGAATCCAATCTACTTACTAAACAGGTCAAAAATTTTGATTTGAATCTGACTTGTTTATTAAACATGTAACCCAACCCGATCTACTTAATCTATTTATTAAATGGATCAACTTAGATTAAATAGATTTTTTACATGTTAAACAAATTAAATAGGTCATATTAAAATGGGTGAGAAATAGGTTAAGCAAATTTTTAATAGGTTAAATAAGTTTTAAATGAGTTAAATAGGTTAAACAGATTAAATGGGTTAAATGGGTTATTCGACTCAACCCGATCTGAATATTAAATAGATTAAATGGATCAGATATCTGAAACCCAAATCTGATGTAAATATTAAATAAATTAAATGGATTGATCTATTTATGATTCAAATCTGCTTAGCCTAAATTTAAACCTATTTATGATGGATTGAACATGAGTTGAATCATATTTTGCCAGCCTCATAAACTAGTAGAGGTATTTGAATTAGTAGTATAGGATCAGAATGAAAGAGAATGCTGAGCTGATCTTTATTGAAAATGTAGAAAAAGAATTTGGAAATGCTTAACATTATGATTAAGTTGATGTGGGCTTGATGGACAAATATATGAGGCTAAGTAGAGGTGCTCTGCCTTCTCCATTTCGTAGACATATGCCAACTCCTCTATGTTTCCCCATTTCTACTGGATGACTATTTAATACTTAGGACCCATCCTTTTGTGGATAAATATCATGAAAAAGTTATCAACTTTTTTATTAACCAACTTGTTAGAATTTTTATGGTTTCATACATGCATGATTTTGTAAACAGAGTACACAGCGGAATTTAAAAATTTTTCAGATTAAATCCAATTTAATCTAAGTATGCATAAGATCATATCTTCAAACTATAACCAGAATCATCATATGTGAGATAAGATTCAGATACAAAAATCAAATGGAGAAAAATAAATTAAAAATATACCTGCACATGGATCAATCTTCAACACGAACAGATGATCATGGATATCCTTCGAAGGTTCCTTCTAGCTGCATAAGCGTCCGGCATCTACAGGTATCCACACGAGACTTTGATATGATCAGAAGCCCTTTGATCTCACCGGAGTGCTAGCTCCCTTACAGAGATCGCATCTTGATGGTTGAAAATCTTCTTTTCTCCTAAGACACTCTTAGAGAACAAGAAGATGTAGGAAGATCTTGATCTCTATGCTAGAGATCATGAGAAGAACCCTTTCTTCTCTTTTCTTCCTAAAATCCATGCACCAAATCTCTACAATAGAGATGTAATAAATTTTGTCTAACTTTTGGATAAAAAGAGGAGGAGACATCCATGTCTAAACATGGATAAGAGGGAGAGAATAGGATGTCCTAACAACCAACCCTTGGTTGTTGCAAGAAAGAAAGGATATGGAGTCTTATACCTCACGTCTTGGACCTCCCCTTGAATTTTTCTCCATGCACACACCTGGTGTTCATCTCACATATCCCGTCCCATATGGGTGGTTTAAATAGGCCAATAGATGAGTTCAATTTTGGTTAGAATTCAAGAGCCCAAAACAACTAGGACTCTAGCAAACTTTTGGACACCCAATCGATTTGATTTCCACCCAACTATTACACGTGAACTAGAATTAGGAGTCCTTCTTACACACTAACTAGGGAGCAAAGATGGCATCAAAATCTGGTAGGGGTGTGCACACAAAATCAATGTGGCATGGGGCTTATTTAAGACATGGAGAGAAGAGTTTCAAAAGCATGGGACTCTTCAATTTAGATGGCTGTTTTATATCAAATAAAATCTCAACCAATTCTAATTATATTAGGACTTAATTAGACTCAATTAGATGAGAAACCAAATCTGATTTGGAGCCTAATTAATTTAGATTAGATGTCTTCTAATTGGAGAAAGAATCCGAGTCCAATTGGACCTTTTCTTGGTGCTGAATTTTAATCCTAATCCTATTAGGATTTGGTGCAGCATGAAAATAAAAATTCTTAGTCTAATTAAGAATACATATATCCTAGTCTAATTAGGAATTTGGTCAAATCCAATCCTAATTCAACTAGATTTAATCATCCAATCCTTTTGGGGTTATCCTATAACCCTATAGGGTTGATCAAATCAACCCCAAAATTAGTCAAATAAAATCCAATCAAATTGGACTTGATACAAGCCCCATTGTTCAATCAAATTGAGCCCATTAGCAATCCTATTGCTAATTAATCCTTCTATAACTCACTAACTCTTTAGTAAGTTATATAATGCAACATTTGCATTAGCTCAATTATCAATCAAATTGATAATCAATTTCTGTTACGATTCATAATTGTAATTCAACCATCTGATCAGTCAAAAGCCTTTTTTGTATGTGACCTCATAGGCTCTATTCTGTTTGGTAGTGAGATATATTGTGATCTTTATCACAATATCATTGAAACTCTTTTCAATGGATTGGAACAATTCCAATTCAGCCCACCAAAGATTATTGATCATCAAGATGATCCTTGTGAGTCTCACAATCTACTAGTGATACCTAGCAGTATATAGTGGCAACCCAGCAGAATAAAATATGAACCTCTAGGTGCAGTTAGCGCATGATACAGTCCCTCTATCGTGAGTTCCAACTAGATGGCAGGTCATGGATAAATCATCAAACCTTAATATCGGTCATATGATAGATTCAATCAGCTTAAGTCCATATGTGACTCTATGGAAACTCTTTTCCATCAATCACAATGCTATGATCATAGACTTAAGGACTCAGCCTCTTAAATCTCATAGGACTACTCCCTTCTACTAGGATCAATAGATTCCATCTTAATGCACATCTCACTCCTATAGTGGACCAACTGTCGCCAACATCCACTACAAGAGCTCATTGAGACCCATGTTGATGTGTCAGTCAAACGCCAGCAGCCTCACTACGAGTAATAGTGTCATCTCATATCAAAAGATCAGTCATACAACTGCAGCATCAAGAAAGTGACTAAGGAGTGAGCAGACATCCATGTGACTTCTCGTGTTGGTCACGCTCAATGCTAGTTGTTCTCTAACAACCACCTGCACTCTCGCTCTAGTGTCTCTACACTGCAGACTCGAGACTCATCTACCCGAAGGAAGATATCCGTGCATTGGTCTATCCAGATCAATCACCATCCCAATGATGATCCTATGATCCGGAGCAATTTAGGAATCAACCATTAATGACATATGCCTCAAATTCTCAACTCTTTGAGAATATATGTCATTATCTTGTTAATCCCTTGGATGATTCATGGACACATAAACATGAATGATAATATAACTACCCAATAAGTATAAAATTATGTCCTAAAGATATAAAATACGTCAGCCAAGATTGGCTTCTAGGGCATACATCCAACAATCTCCACTTGCACTAAAGCCAATCTGCCATGTACCAAGCCCCTTCTTCACAAGACAGGCTTTAGTCTTAGGCTAGCTAAGTGACTTATCAGTGGGTGATCCACATCACATGTGGAGCTTGCTCTTTGCACCTCTATGTATTTTT